>NC_090709.1:29275045-29320045 GCF_040954835.1 Lepisosteus oculatus
GGAGAAAGGGCGCTATAGAGGATCGCTGTGGAGAGCTGCTGCTGTGCTTTGACATCTGAGCTCTGTGGAAAACGATCTCAATACAATTCTGAAAAACGCGACTCTCCGAACGCCAGCCGAACAAGTCTCCACAGCCGAAGCGCTGTGTCTCTTTTCAGCTGGCGATAAACCTTTCCTCGATCCTTTGCGGACTTGTAAAACTGTTCCTGATCAGAATAAAAAACGCTCACGCTAATACACAAGCACCCGTGTCTCGCCAAAGCTGACAAATAGACGGACAAGCCGCACTGCACGTGTGAACAGGGGAATGAGCGAGCGAGCGGGGATAGGGCGCCTCCTGCGCTTAAAAGCTTACAGCACCTGGTATTCCCAGGCGGTCTCCTATCCAAGTACTAACCAGGCCCATCCCTGTTTAGCTTCCGAGATCAGACGAGATCACGCGTTCTCAAGGGGGTGTGGCCGTAAGCAAGGGCAAGGCTCGCTGGCACCCTTCTTATTGAGAGGACAGCTCCGTCACCTCTTTTACGACGCTGCTTTTTTTCCCTTGCGTTTTTCTCTTCTTTCCACGTTCTCTCTCTTCACTGCCTTCGTCCCCGCTCTATTTCACTTCAGCCTTTCACTCTTGCTTCCTTCCAATGAGGACGGAGCTGCGGGAGAAAGGGCGCTATAGAGGATCGCTGTGGAGAGCTGCTGCTGTTCTTTGACATCTGAGCTCTGTGGAAAACGATCTGAATACAATTCTGAAAAACGCGACTCTCCGAACGCCAGCCGAACAAGTCTCCACAGCCGAAGCGCTGTGTCTCTTTTCAGCTGGCGATAAACCTTTCCTCGATCCTTTGCGGACTTGTAAAACTGTTCCTGATCAGAATAAAAAACGCTCACGCTAATACACAAGCACCCGTGTCTCGCCAAAGCTGACAAATAAACAGACGGACAAGCCGCACTGCACGTGTGAACAGGGGAATGAGCGAGCGAGCGGGGATAGGGCGCCTCCTGCGCTTAAAAGCTTACAGCACCTGGTATTCCCAGGCGGTCTCCCATCCAAGTACTAACCAGGCCCATCCCTGTTTAGCTTCCGAGATCAGATGAGATCAGGGGGTGTGGCCGTAAGCGCGAGCAAGGCTCGCTGGCACCCTTCTTATTGAGAGGACAGCTCCGTCACCTCTTTTTCGACGCTGCTTTTTTTCCCTTGCGTTTTTCTCTTCTTCCCACGTTCTCTCTCTTCACTGCCTTCGTCCCTGCTCTATTTCACTTCAGCCTTTCACTCTTGCTTCCTTCCAATGAGGACAGAGCTGCGGGAGAAAGGGCGCTATAGAGGATCGCTGTGGAGAGCTGCTGCTGTTCTTTGACATCTGAGCTCTGTGGAAAACGATCTGAATACAATTCTGAAAAACGCGACTCTCCGAACGCCAGCCGAACAAGTCTCCACAGCCGAAGCGCTGTGTCTCTTTTCAGCTGGCGATAAACCTTTCCTCGATCCTTTGCGGACTTGTAAAACTGTTCCTGATCAGAATAAAAAACGCTCACGCTAATACACAAGCACCCGTGTCTCGCCAAAGCTGACAAATAAACAGACGGACAAGCCGCACTGCACGTGTGAACAGGGGAATGAGCGAGCGAGCGGGGATAGGGCGCCTCCTGCGCTTAAAAGCTTACAGCACCTGGTATTCCCAGGCGGTCTCCCATCCAAGTACTAACCAGGCCCATCCCTGTTTAGCTTCCGAGATCAGACGAGATCAGGCGTGCTCAAGGGGGTGTGGCCGTAAGCGAGAGCAAGGCTCGCTGGCACCCTTCTTATTGAGAGGACAGCTCCGTCACCTCTTTTACGACGCTGCTTTTTTTCCCTTGCGTTTTTCTCTTCTTCCCACGTTCTCTCTCTTCACTGCCTTCCTCCCCGCTCTATTTCACTTCAGCCTTTCACTCTTGCTTCCTTCCAATGAGGACGGAGCTGCGGGAGAAAGGGCGCTATAGAGGATCGCTGTGGAGAGCTGCTGCTGTGCTTTGACATCTGAGCTCTGTGGAAAACGATCTCAATACAATTCTGAAAAACGCGACTCTCCGAACGCCAGCCGAACAAGTCTCCACAGCCGAAGCGCTGTGTCTCTTTTCAGCTGGCGATAAACCTTTCCTCGATCCTTTGCGGACTTGTAAAACTGTTACTGATCAGAATAAAAAACGCTCACGCTAATACACAAGCACCCGTGTCTCACCAAAGCTGACAAATTAACAGACGGACAAGCCGCACTGCACGTGTGAACAGGGGAATGAGCGAGCGAGCGGGGATAGGGCGCCTCCTGCGCTTAAAAGCTTACAGCATCTGGTATTCCCAGGCGGTCTCCCATCCAAGTACTAACCAGGCCCATCCCTATTCAGCTTCCGAGATCAGACGAGATCAGGCGTGCTCTAGGGGGTGTGGCCGCAAGCAAGAGCAAGGCTCGCTGGCACCCTTCTTATTGAGAGGACAGCTCCATCACCTCTTTTACAACGCTGCTTTTTTTCCCTTGCGTTTTTCTCTTCTTCCCACGTTCTCTCTCTTCACTGCCTTCGTCCCCGCTCTATTTCACTTCAGCCTTTCACTCTTGCTTCCTTCCAATGAGGACGGAGCTGCGGGAGAAAGGGCGCTATAGAGGATCGCTGTGGAGAGCTGCTGCTGTGCTTTGACATCTGAGTTCTGTGGAAAACGATCTCAATACAATTCTGAAAAACGCGACTCTCCGAACGCCAGCCAAACAAGTCTCCACAGCCGAAGCGCTGTGTCTCTTTTCAGCTGGCGATAAACCTTTCCTCGATCCTTTGCGGACTTGTAAAACTGTTCCTGATCAGAATAAAAAACGCTCACGCTAATACACAAGCACCCGTGTCTCGCCAAAGCTGACAAATAAACAGACGGACAAGCCGCACTGCACGTGTGAACAGGGGAATGAGCGAGCGAGCGGGGATAGGGCGCCTCCTGCGCTTAAAAGCTTACAGCACCTGGTATTCCCAGGCGGTCTCCCATCCAAGTACTAACCAGGCCCATCCCTGTTTAGCTTCCGAGATCAGATGAGATCAGGGGGTGTGGCCGTAAGCGCGAGCAAGGCTCGCTGGCACCCTTCTTATTGAGAGGACAGCTCCGTCACCTCTTTTTCGACGCTGCTTTTTTTCCCTTGCGTTTTTCTCTTCTTCCCACGTTCTCTCTCTTCACTGCCTTCGTCCCTGCTCTATTTCACTTCAGCCTTTCACTCTTGCTTCCTTCCAATGAGGACAGAGCTGCGGGAGAAAGGGCGCTATAAAGGATCGCTGTGGAGAGCTGCTGCTGTGCTTTGACATCTGAGCTCTGTGGAAAACGATCTCAATACAATTCTGAAAAACGCGACTCTCCGAACGCCAGCCGAACAAGTCTCCACAGCCGAAGCGCTGTGTCTCTTTTCAGCTGGCGATAAACCTTTCCTCGATCCTTTGCGGACTTGTTAAACTGTTCATGATCAGAATAAAAAACGCTCACGCTAATACACAAGCACCCGTGTCTCGCCAAAGCTGACAAATAAACAGACGGACAAGCCGCACTGCACGTGTGAACAGGGGAATGAGCGAGCGAGCGGGGATAGGGCGCCTCCTGCGCTTAAAAGCTTACAGCACCTGGTATTCCCAGGCGGTCTCCCATCCAAGTACTAACCAGGCCCATCCCTGTTTAGCTTCCGAGATCAGACGAGATCAGGCGTGCTCAAGGGGGTGTGGCCGTAAGCGAGAGCAAGGCTCGCTGGCACCCTTCTTATTGAGAGGACAGCTCCGTCACCTCTTTTACGACGCTGCTTTTTTTCCCTTGCGTTTTTCTCTTCTTCCCACGTTCTCTCTCTTCACTGCCTTCCTCCCCGCTCTATTTCACTTCAGCCTTTCACTCTTGCTTCCTTCCAATGAGGACGGAGCTGCGGGAGAAAGGGCGCTATAGAGGATCGCTGTGGAGAGCTGCTGCTGTGCTTTGACATCTGAGCTCTGTGGAAAACGATCTCAATACAATTCTGAAAAACGCGACTCTCCGAACGCCAGCCGAACAAGTCTCCACAGCCGAAGCGCTGTGTCTCTTTTCAGCTGGCGATAAACCTTTCCTCGATCCTTTGCGGACTTGTAAAACTGTTACTGATCAGAATAAAAAACGCTCACGCTAATACACAAGCACCCGTGTCTCGCCAAAGCTGACAAATTAACAGACGGACAAGCCGCACTGCACGTGTGAACAGGGGAATGAGCGAGCGAGCGGGGATAGGGCGCCTCCTGCGCTTAAAAGCTTACAGCATCTGGTATTCCCAGGCGGTCTCCCATCCAAGTACTAACCAGGCCCATCCCTATTTAGCTTCCGAGATCAGACGAGATCAGGCGTGCTCTAGGGGGTGTGGCCGCAAGCAAGAGCAAGGCTCGCTGGCACCCTTCTTATTGAGAGGACAGCTCCATCACCTCTTTTACAACGCTGCTTTTTTTCCCTTGCGTTTTTCTCTTCTTCCCACGTTCTCTCTCTTCACTGCCTTCGTCCCCGCTCTATTTCACTTCAGCCTTTCACTCTTGCTTCCTTCCAATGAGGACGGAGCTGCGGGAGAAAGGGCGCTATAGAGGATCGCTGTGGAGAGCTGCTGCTGTGCTTTGACATCTGAGTTCTGTGGAAAACGATCTCAATACAATTCTGAAAAACGCGACTCTCCGAACGCCAGCCAAACAAGTCTCCACAGCCGAAGCGCTGTGTCTCTTTTCAGCTGGCGATAAACCTTTCTTCGATCCTTTGCGGACTTGTAAAACTGTTCCTGATCAGAATAAAAAACGCTCACGCTAATACACAAGCACCCGTGTCTCGCCAAAGCTGACAAATAAACAGACGGACAAGCCGCACTGCACGTGTGAACAGGGGAATGAGCGAGCGAGCGGGGATAGGGCGCCTCCTGCGCTTAAAAGCTTACAGCACCTGGTATTCCCAGGCGGTCTCCCATCCAAGTACTAACCAGGCCCATCCCTGTTTAGCTTCCGAGATCAGACGAGATCAGGCGTGCTCAAGGGGGTGTGGCCGTAAGTGAGAGCAAGGCTCGCTGGCACCCTTCTTATTGAGTGGACAGCTCCGTCACCTCTTTTACGACGCTGCTTTTTTTCCCTTGCGTTTTTCTCTTCTTCCCACGTTCTCTCTCTTCACTGCCTTCGTCCCCGCTCTATTTCACTTCAGCCTTTCACTCTTGCTTCCTTCCAATGAGGACGGAGCTGCGGGAGAAAGGGCGCTATAGAGGATCGCTGTGGAGAGCTGCTGCTGTGCTTTGACATCTGAGCTCTGTGGAAAACGATCTCAATACAATTCTGAAAAACGCGACTCTCCGAACGCCAGCCGAACAAGTCTCCACAGCCGAAGCGCTGTGTCTCTTTTCAGCTGGCGATAAACCTTTCCTCGATCCTTTGCGGACTTGTAAAACTGTTCCTGATCAGAATAAAAAACGCTCACGCTAATACACAAGCACCCGTGTCTCGCCAAAGCTGACAAATAAACAGACGGACAAGCCGCACTGCACGTGTGAACAGGGGAATGAGCGAGCGAGCGGGGATAGGGCGCCTCCTGCGCTTAAAAGCTTACAGCACCTGGTATTCCCAGGCGGTCTCCCATCCAAGTACTAACCAGGCCCATCCCTGTTTAGCTTCCGAGATCAGACGAGATCAGGCGTGCTCAAGGGGGTGTGGCCGTAAGCGAGAGCAAAGCTCGCTGGCACCCTTCTTATTGAGAGGACAGCTCCGTCACCTCTTTTACGACGCTGCTTTTTTTCCCTTGCGTTTTTCTCTTCTTCCCACGTTCTCTCTCTTCACTGCCTTCGTCCCCGCTCTATATCACTTCAGCCTTTCACTCTTGCTTCCTTCCAATGAGGACGGAGCTGCGGGAGATAGGGCGCTATAGAGGATCGCTGTGGAGAGCTGCTGCTGTGCTTTGACATCTGAGCTCTGTGGAAAACGATCTCAATACAATTCTGAAAAACGCGACTCTCCGAACGCCAGCCGAACAAGTCTCCACAGCCGAAGCGCTGTGTCTCTTTTCAGCTGGCGATAAACCTTTCCTCGATCCTTTGCGGACTTGTTAAACTGTTCCTGATCAGAATAAAAAACGCTCACGCTATTACACAAGCACCCGGGTCTCGCCAAAGCTGACAAATAAACAGACGGACAAGCTGCACTGCACGTGTGAACAGGGGAATGAGCCAGCGAGCGGGGATAGGGCGCCTCCTGCGCTTAAAAGCTTACAGCACCTGGTATTCCCAGGCGGTCTCTCATCCAAGTACTAACCAGGCCCATCCCTGTTTAGCTTCCGAGATCAGACAAGATCAGGCGTGCTCAAGGGGGTGTGGCCGTAAGCAAGAGCAAGGCTCGCTGGCACCCTACTTATTGAGAGGACAGCTCTGTCACCTCTTTTACGACGCTGCTTTTTTCCCTTGCGTTTTTCTCTTCTTTCCACGTTCTCTCTCTTCACTGCCTTCGTCCCCGCTCTATTTCACTTCAGCCTTTCACTCTTGCTTCCTTCCAATGAGGACGGAGCTGCGGGAGAAAGGGCGCTATAGAGGATCGCTGTGGAGAGCTGCTGCTGTGCTTTGACATCTGAGCTCTGTGGAAAACGATCTCAATACAATTCTGAAAAACGCGACTCTCCGAACGCCAGCCGAACAAGTCTCCACAGCCGAAGCGCTGTGTCTCTTTTCAGCTGGCGATAAACCTTTCCTCGATCCTTTGCGGACTTGTTAAACTGTTCCTGATCAGTATAAAAAATGCTCACGCTAATACACAAGCACCCGTGTCTCGCCAAAGCTGACAAATAAACAGACGGACAAGCCGCACTGCACGTATGAACAGGGGAATGAGCGAGCGAGCGGGGATAGGGCGCCTCCTGCGCTTAAAAGCTTACAGCACCTGGTATTCCCAGGCGGTCCCCCATCCAAGTAATAACCAAGCCCATCCCTGTTTAGCTTCCAAGATCAGACGAGATCAGGCGTGCTCAAAGGGGTGTGGCCATAAGCGAGAGCAAGGCTCGCTGGCACCCTTCTTATTGAGAGGACAGCTCCGTCACCTCTTTTACGACGCTGCATTTTTTCCCTTGCGTTTTTCTCTTCTTCCCACGTTCTCTCTCTTCACTGCCTTCGTCCCTGCTCTATTTCACTTCAGCCTTTCACTCTTGCTTCCTTCCAATGAGGACGGAGCTGCGGGAGAAAGGGCGCTATAGAGGATCGCTGTGGAGAGCTGCTGCTGTGCTTTGACATCTGAGCTCTGTGGAAAACGATCTCAATACAATTCTGAAAAACGCGACTCTCCGAACGCCAGCCGAACAAGTCTCCACAGCCGAAGCGCTGTGTCTCTTTTCAGCTGGCGATAAACCATTCCTCGATCCTTTGCGGACTTGTAAAACTGTTCCTGATCAGAATAAAAAACGCTCACGCTAATACACAAGCACCCGTGTCTCGCCAAAGCTGACAAATAAACAGACGGACAAGCCGCACTGCACGTGTGAACAGGGGAATGAGCGAGCGAGCGGGGATAGGGCGCCTCCTGCGCTTAAAAGCTTACAGCACCTGGTATTCCCAGGCGGTCTCCCATCCAAGTACTAACCAGGCCCATCCCTGTTTAGCTTCCGAGATCAGACGAGATCAGGCGTGCTCAAGGGGGTGTGGCCATAAGCAAGAGCAAGGCTCGCTGGCACCCTTCTTATTGAGAGGACAGCTCCGTCACCTCTTTTACGACGCTGCTTTTTTCCCTTGCGTTTTTCTCTTCTTCCCACGTTCTCTCTCTTCACTGCCTTCGTCCCCGCTCTATTTCACTTCAGCCTTTCACTCTTGCTTCCTTCCAATGAGGACGGAGCTGCGGGAGAAAGGGCGCTATAGAGGATCGCTGTGGAGAGCTGCTGCTGTGCTTTGACATCTGAGCTCTGTGGAAAACGATCTCAATACAATTCTGAAAAACGCGACTCTCCGAACGCCAGCCGAACAAGTCTCCACAGCCGAAGCGCTGTGTCTCTTTTCAGCTGGCGATAAACCTTTCCTCGATCCTTTGCGGACTTGTAAAACTGTTCCTGATCAGAATAAAAAACGCTCACGCTAATACACAAGCACCCGTGTCTCGCCAAAGCTGACAAATAAACAGACGGACAAGCTGCACTGCACGTGTGAACAGGGGAATGAGCGAGCGAGCGGGGATAGGGCGCCTCCTGCGCTTAAAAGCTTACAGCACCTGGTATTCCCAGGCGGTCTCTCATCCAAGTACTAACCAGGCCCATCCCTGTTTAGCCTCCGAGATCAGACAAGATCAGGCGTGCTCAAGGGGGTGTGGCCGTAAGCGAGAGCAAGGCTCGCTGGCACCCTACTTATTGAGAGGACAGCTCTGTCACCTCTTTTACGACGCTGCTTTTTTCCCTTGCGTTTTTCTCTTCTTTCCACGTTCTCTCTCTTCACTGCCTTCGTCCCCGCTCTATTTCACTTCAGCCTTTCACTCTTGCTTCCTTCCAATGAGGACGGAGCTGCGGGAGAAAGGGCGCTATAGAGGATCGCTGTGGAGAGCTGCTGCTGTGCTTTGACATCTGAGCTCTGTGGAAAACGATCTCAATACAATTCTGAAAAACGCGACTCTCCGAACGCCAGCCGAACAAGTCTCCACAGCCGAAGCGCTGTGTCTCTTTTCAGCTGGCGATAAACCTTTCCTCGATCCTTTGCGGACTTGTTAAACTGTTCCTGATCAGTATAAAAAATGCTCACGCTAATACACAAGCACCCGTGTCTCGCCAAAGCTGACAAATAAACAGACGGACAAGCCGCACTGCACGTATGAACAGGGGAATGAGCGAGCGAGCGGGGATAGGGCGCCTCCTGCGCTTAAAAGCTTACAGCACCTGGTATTCCCAGGCGGTCCCCCATCCAAGTAATAACCAAGCCCATCCCTGTTTAGCTTCCAAGATCAGACGAGATCAGGCGTGCTCAAAGGGGTGTGGCCATAAGCGAGAGCAAGGCTCGCTGGCACCCTTCTTATTGAGAGGACAGCTCCGTCACCTCTTTTACGACGCTGCATTTTTTCCCTTGCGTTTTTCTCTTCTTCCCACGTTCTCTCTCTTCACTGCCTTCGTCCCTGCTCTATTTCACTTCAGCCTTTCACTCTTGCTTCCTTCCAATGAGGACGGAGCTGCGGGAGAAAGGGCGCTATAGAGGATCGCTGTGGAGAGCTGCTGCTGTGCTTTGACATCTGAGCTCTGTGGAAAACGATCTCAATACAATTCTGAAAAACGCGACTCTCCGAACGCCAGCCGAACAAGTCTCCACAGCCGAAGCGCTGTGTCTCTTTTCAGCTGGCGATAAACCTTTCCTCGATCCTTTGCGGACTTGTAAAACTGTTCCTGATCAGAATAAAAAACGCTCACGCTAATACACAAGCACCCGTGTCTCGCCAAAGCTGACAAATAAACAGACGGACAAGCTGCACTGCACGTGTGAACAGGGGAATGAGCGAGCGAGCGGGGATAGGGCGCCTCCTGCGCTTAAAAGCTTACAGCACCTGGTATTCCCAGGCGGTCTCCCATCCAAGTACTAACCAGGCCCATCCCTGTTTAGCTTCCGAGATCAAACGAGATCAGGCGTGCTCAAGGGGGTGTGGCCGTAAGCGAGCGCAAGGCTCGCTGGCACCCTTCTTATTGAGAGGACAGCTCCGTCACCTCTTTTACGACGCTGCTTTTTTTCCCTTGCGTTTTTCTCTTCTTCCCACGTTCTCTCTCTTCACTGCCTTCATCCCCGCTCTATTTCACTTCAGCCTTTCACTCTTGCTTCCTTCCAATGAGGACGGAGCTGCGGGAGAAAGGGCGCTATAGAGGATCGCTGTGGAGAGCTGCTGCTGTGCTTTGACATCTGAGCTCTGTGGAAAACGATCTCAATACAATTCTGAAAAACGCGACTCTCCGAACGCCAGCCGAACAAGTCTCCACAGCCGAAGCGCTGTGTCTCTTTTCAGCTGGCGATAAACCTTTCCTCGATCCTTTGCGGACTTGTTAAACTGTTCCTGATCAGAATAAAAAACGCTCACGCTAATACACAAGCACCCGTGTCTCGCCAAAGCTGACAAATAAACAGACGGACAAGCCGCACTGCACGTGTGAACAGGGGAATGAGCGAGCGAGCGGGGATAGGGCGCCTCCTGCGCTTAAAAGCTTACAGCACCTGGTATTCCCAGGCGGTCTCCCATCCAAGTACTAACCAGGCCCATCCCTGTTTAGCTTCCGAGATCAGACGAGATCAGGCGTGCTCAAGGGGGTGTGGCCGTAAGCGAGAGCCAAGCTCGCTGGCACCCTTCTTATTGAGAGGACAGCTCCGTCACCTCTTTTACGACGCTGCTTTTTTTCTCTTGCGTTTTTCTCTTCTTTCCACGTTCTCTCTCTTCACTGCCTTCGTCCCCGCTCTATTTCACTTCAGCCTTTCACTTTTGCTTCCTTCCAATGAGGACGGAGCTGCGGGAGAAAGGGCGCTATAGAGGATCGCTGTGGAGAGCTGCTGCTGTGCTTTGACATCTGAGCTCTGTGGAAAACGATCTCAATACAATTCTGAAAAACGCGACTCTCCGAACGCCAGCCGAACAAGTCTCCACAGCCGAAGCGCTGTGTCTCTTTTCAGCTGGCGATAAACCTTTCCTCGATCCTTTGCGGACTTGTAAAACTGTTCCTGATCAGAATAAAAAACGCTCACGCTAATACACAAGCACCCGTGTCTCGCCAAAGCTGACAAATAAACAGACGGACAAGCCGCACTGCACGTGTGAACAGGGGAATGAGCGAGCGAGCGGGGATAGGGCGCCTCCTGCGCTTAAAAGCTTACAGCACCTGGTATTCCCAGGCGGTCTCCCATCCAAGTACTAACCAGGCCCATCCCTGTTTAGCTTCCGAGATCAGACGAGATCAGGCGTGCTCAAGGGGGTGTGGCCGTAAGCGAGAGCAAAGCTCGCTGGCACCCTTCTTATTGAGAGGACAGCTCCGTCACCTCTTTTACGACGCTGCTTTTTTTCCCTTGCGTTTTTCTCTTCTTCCCACGTTCTCTCTCTTCACTGCCTTCGTCCCCGCTCTATATCACTTCAGCCTTTCACTCTTGCTTCCTTCCAATGAGGACGGAGCTGCGGGAGATAGGGCGCTATAGAGGATCGCTGTGGAGAGCTGCTGCTGTGCTTTGACATCTGAGCTCTGTGGAAAACGATCTCAATACAATTCTGAAAAACGCGACTCTCCGAACGCCAGCCGAACAAGTCTCCACAGCCGAAGCGCTGTGTCTCTTTTCAGCTGGCGATAAACCTTTCCTCGATCCTTTGCGGACTTGTTAAACTGTTCCTGATCAGAATAAAAAACGCTCACGCTATTACACAAGCACCCGGGTCTCGCCAAAGCTGACAAATAAACAGACGGACAAGCTGCACTGCACGTGTGAACAGGGGAATGAGCCAGCGAGCGGGGATAGGGCGCCTCCTGCGCTTAAAAGCTTACAGCACCTGGTATTCCCAGGCGGTCTCCCATCCAAGTACTAACCAGGCCCATCCCTGTTTAGCTTCCGAGATCAGACGAGATCAGGCGTGCTCAAGGGGGTGTGGCCGTAAGCGAGAGCCAAGCTCGCTGGCACCCTTCTTATTGAGAGGACAGCTCCGTCACCTCTTTTACGACGCTGCTTTTTTTCTCTTGCGTTTTTCTCTTCTTTCCACGTTCTCTCTCTTCACTGCCTTCGTCCCCGCTCTATTTCACTTCAGCCTTTCACTCTTGCTTCCTTCCAATGAGGACGGAGATGCGGGAGAAAGGGCGCTATAGAGGATCGCAGTGGAGAGCTGCTGCTGTGCTTTGACATCTGAGCTCTGTGGAAAACGATCTCAATACAATTCTGAAAAACGCGACTCTCCGAACGCCAGCCGAACAAGTCTCCACAGCCGAAGCGCTGTGTCTCTTTTCAGCTGGCGATAAACCTTTCGTCGATCCTTTGCGGACTTGTTAAACTGTTCATGATCAGAATAAAAAACGCTCACGCTAATACACAAGCACCCGTGTCTCGCCAAAGCTGACAAATAAACAGACGGACAAGCCGCACTGCACGTGTGAACAGGGGAATGAGCGAGAGAGCGGGGATAGGGCGCCTCCTGCGCTTAAAAGCTTACAGCACCTGGTATTCCCAGGCGGTCTCCCATCCAAGTACTAACCAGGCCCATCCCTGTTTAGCTTCCGAGATCAGACGAGATCAGGCGTGCTCAAGGGGGTGTGGCCATAAGCGAGAGCAAGGCTCGCTGGCACCCTTCTTATTGAGAGGACAGCTCCGTCACCTCTTTTACGACGCTGCTTTTTTTCCCTTGCGTTTTTCTCTTCTTCCCACGTTCTCTCTCTTCACTGCCTAAGTCCCCGCTCTATATCACTTCAGCCTTTCACTCTTGCTTCCTTCCAATGAGGACGGAGCTGCGGGAGATAGGGCGCTATAGAGGATCGCTGTGGAGAGCTGCTGCTGTGCTTTGACATCTGAGCTCTGTGGAAAACGATCTCAATACAATTCTGAAAAACGCAACTCTCCGAACGCCAGCCGAACAAGTCTCCACAGCCGAAGCGCTGTGTCTCTTTTCAGCTGGCGATAAACCTTTCCTCGATCCTTTGCGGCCTTGTTAAACTGTTCCTGATCAGAATAAAAAACGCTCACGCTAATACACAAGCACCCGTGTCTCGCCAAAGCTGACAAATAAACAGACGGACAAGCCGCACTGCACGTGTGAACAGGGGAATGAGCGAGCGAGCGGGGATAGGGCGCCTCCTGCGCTTAAAAGCTTACAGCACCTGGTATTCCCAGGCGGTCTCCCATCCAAGTACTAACCAGGCCCATCCCTGTTTAGCTTCCGAGATCAGACGAGATCAGGCGTGCTCAAGGGGGTGTGGCCGTAAGCGAGAGCAAGGCTCGCTGGCACCCTTCTTATTGAGAGGACAGCTCCGTCACCTCTTTTACGACGCTGGTTTTTTTCCCTTGCGTTTTTCTCTTCTTCCCACGTTCTCTCTCTTCACTGCCTTCGTCCCCGCTCTATTTCACTTCAGCCTTTCACTCTTGCTTCCTTCCAATGAGGACGGAGCTGCGGGAGAAAGGGCGCTATAGAGGATCGCTGTGGAGAGCTGCTGCTGTGCTTTGACATCTGAGCTCTGTGGAAAACGATCTCAATACAATTCTGAAAAACGCGACTCTCCGAACGCCAGCCGAACAAGTCTCCACAGCCGAAGCGCTGTGTCTCTTTTCAGCTGGCGATAAACCTTTCCTCGATCCTTTGCGGACTTGTTAAACTGTTCCTGATCAGAATAAAAAACGCTCACGCTAATACACAAGCACCCGTGTCTCGCCAAAGCTGACAAATAAACAGACGGACAAGCCGCACTGCACGTGTGAACAGGGGAATGAGCCAGCGAGCGGGGATAGGGCGCCTCCTGCGCTTAAAAGCTTACAGCACCTGGTATTCCCAGGCGGTCTCCCATCCAAGTACTAACCAGGCCCATCCCTGTTTAGCTTCCGAGATCAGACGAGATCAGGCGTGCTCAAGGGGGTGTGGCCGTAAGCGAGAGCAAGGCTCGCTGGCACCCTTCTTATTGAGAGGACAGCTCCGTCACCTCTTTTACGACGCTGCTTTTTTTCCCTTGCGTTTTTCTCTTCTTCCCACGTTCTCTCTCTTCACTGCCTTCGTCCCCGCTCTATATCACTTCAGCCTTTCACTCTTGCTTCCTTCCAATGAGGACGGAGCTGCGGGAGATAGGGCGCTATAGAGGATCGCTGTGGAGAGCTGCTGCTGTGCTTTGACATCTGAGCTCTGTGGAAAACGATCTCAATACAATTCTGAAAAACGCGACTCTCCGAACGCCAGCCGAACAAGTCTCCACAGCCGAAGCGCTGTGTCTCTTTTCAGCTGGCGATAAACCTTTCCTCGATCCTTTGCGGAATTGTTAAACTGTTCCTGATCAGAATTAAAAACGCTCACGCTATTACACAAGCACCCGTGTCTCGCCAAAGCTGACAAATAAACAGACGGACAAGCTGCACTGCACGTGTGAACAGGGGAATGAGCCAGCGAGCGGGGATAGGGCACCTCCTGCGCTTAAAAGCTTACAGCACCTGGTATTCCCAGGCGGTCTCCCATCCAAGTACTAACCAGGCCCATCCCTGTTTAGCTTCCGAGATCAGACGAGATCAGGCGTGCTCAAGGGGGTGTGGCCGTAAGCGAGAGCAAGGCTCGCTGGCACCCTTCTTATTGAGAGGACAGCTCCGTCACCTCTTTTACGACGCTGCTTTTTTTCCCTTGCGTTTTTCTCTTCTTCCCACGTTCTCTCTCTTCACTGCCTTCGTCCCCGCTCTATATCACTTCAGCCTTTCACTCTTGCTTCCTTCCAATGAGGACGGAGCTGCGGGAGATAGGGCGCTATAGAGGATCGCTGTGGAGAGCTGCTGCTGTGCTTTGACATCTGAGCTCTGTGGAAAACGATCTCAATACAATTCTGAAAAACGCGACTCTCCGAACGCCAGCCGAACAAGTCTCCACAGCCGAAGCGCTGTGTCTCTTTTCAGCTGGCGATAAACCTTTCCTCGATCCTTTGCGGACTTGTTAAACTGTTCCTGATCAGAATAAAAAACGCTCACGCTAATACACAAGCACCCGTGTCTCGCCAAAGCTGACAAATAAACAGACGGACAAGCCGCACTGCACGTGTGAACAGGGGAATGAGCGAGCGAGCGGGGATAGGGCGCCTCCTGCGCTTAAAAGCTTACAGCACCTGGTATTCGCAGGCGGTCTCCCATCCAAGTACTAACCAGGCTCATCCCTGTTTAGCTTCCGAGATCAGATGAGATCAGGCGTGCTCAAGGGGGTGTGGCCGTAAGCGAGAGCAAGGTTCGCTGGCACCCTTCTTATTGAGAGGACAGCTCCGTCACCTCTTTTACGACGCTGCTTTTTTTCCTTTGCGTTTTTCTCTTCTTCCCACGTTCTCTCTCTTCACTGCCTTCGTCCCCGCTCTATTTCACTTCAGCCTTTCACTCTTGCTTCCTTCCAATGAGGACGGAGCTGCGGGAGAAAGGGCGCTATAGAGGATCGCTGTGGAGAGCTGCTGCTGTGCTTTGACATCTGAGCTCTGTGGAAAACGATCTCAATAGAATTCTGAAAAACGCGACTCTCCGAACGCCAGCCGAACAAGTCTCCACAGCCGAAGCGCTGTGTCTCTTTTCAGCTGGCGATAAACCTTTCCTCGATCCTTTGCGGACTTGTAAAACTGTTCCTGATCAGAATAAAAAACGCTCACGCTAATACACAAGCACCCGTGTCTCGCCAAAGCTGACAAATAAACAGACGGACAAGCCGCACTGCACGTGTGAACAGGGGAATGAGCGAGCGAGCGGGGATAGGGCGCCTCCTGCGCTTAAAAGCTTACAGCACCTGGTATTCCCAGGCGGTCTCCCATCCAAGTACTAACCAGGCCCATCCCTGTTTAGCTTCCAAGATCAGACGAGATCAGGCGTGCTCAAGGGGTTGTGGCCATAAGCGAGAGCAAGGCTCGCTGGCACACTTCTTATTGAGAGGACAGCTCCGTCACCTCTTTTACGACGCTGCTTTTCTTCCCTTGCGTTTTTCTCTTCTTCCCACGTTCTCTCTCTTCACTGCCTTCGTCCCCGCTCTGTTTCACTTCAGCCTTTCACTCTTGCTTCCTTCCAATGAGGACGGAGCTGCGGGAGAAAGGGCGCTATAGAGGATCGCTGTGGAGAGCTGCTGCTGTGCTTTGACATCTGAGCTCTGTGGAAAACGATCTCAATACAATTCTGAAAAACGCGACTCTCCAAACGCTAGCCGAACAAGTCTCCACAGCCGAAGCGCTGTGTCTCTTTTCAGCTGGCGATAAACCTTTCCTCGATCCTTTGCGGACTTGTTAAACTGTTCATGATCAGAATAAAAAACGCTCACGCTAATACACAAGCACCCGTGTCTCGCCAAAGCTGACAAATAAACAGACGGACAAGCTGCACTGCACGTGTGAACAGGGGAATGAGCGAGCGAGCGGGGATAGGGCGCCTCCTGCGCTTAAAAGCTTACAGCACCTGGTATTCCCAGGCGGTCTCCCATCCAAGTACTAACCAGGCCCATCCCTGTTTAGTTTCCGAGATCAGACGAGATCAGGCGTGCTCAAGGGGGTGTGGCCGTAAGCGAGAGCCAAGCTCGCTGGCACCCTTCTTATTGAGAGGACAGCTCCGTCACCTCTTTTACGACGCTGCTTTTTTTCTCTTGCGTTTTTCTCTTCTTTCCACGTTCTCTCTCTTCACTGCCTTCGTCCCCGCTCTATTTCACTTCAGCCTTTCACTCTTGCTTCCTTCCAATGAGGACGGAGATGCGGGAGAAAGGGCGCTATAGAGGATCGCTGTGGAGAGCTGCTGCTGTGCTTTGACATCTGAGCTCTGTGGAAAACGATCTCAATACAATTCTGAAAAACGCGACTCTCCGAACGCCAGCCGAACAAGTCTCCACAGCCGAAGCGCTGTGTCTCTTTTCAGCTGGCGATAAACCTTTCGTCGATCCTTTGCGGACTTGTTAAACTGTTCATGATCAGAATAAAAAACGCTCACGCTAATACACAAGCATCCGTGTCTCGCCAAAGCTGACAAAAAAACAGACGGACAAGCCGCACTGCACGTGTGAACAGGGGAATGAGCGAGAGAGCGGGGATAGGGCGCCTCCTGCGCTTAAAAGCTTACAGCACCTGGTATTCCCAGGCGGTCTCCCATCCAAGTACTAACCAGGCCCATCCCTGTTCAGCTTCCGAGATCAGACGAGATCAGGCGTGCTCAAGGGGGTGTGGCCATAAGCGAGAGCAAGGCTCGCTGGCACCCTTCTTATTGAGAGGACAGCTCCGTCACCTCTTTTACGACGCTGCTTTTTTTCCCTTGCGTTTTTCTCTTCTTCCCACGTTCTCTCTCTTCACTGCCTAAGTCCCCGCTCTATATCACTTCAGCCTTTCACTCTTGCTTCCTTCCAATGAGGACGGAGCTGCGGGAGATAGGGCGCTATAGAGGATCGCTGTGGAGAGCTGCTGCTGTGCTTTGACATCTGAGCTCTGTGGAAAACGATCTCAATACAATTCTGAAAAACGCAACTCTCCGAACGCCAGCCGAACAAGTCTCCACAGCCGAAGCGCTGTGTCTCTTTTCAGCTGGCGATAAACCTTTCCTCGATCCTTTGCGGACTTGTTAAACTGTTCCTGATCAGAATAAAAAACGCTCACGCTAATACACAAGCACCCGTGTCTCGCCAAAGCTGACAAATAAACAGACGGACAAGCCGCACTGCACGTGTGAACAGGGGAATGAGCCAGCGAGCGGGGATAGGGCGCCTCCTGCGCTTAAAACCTTACAGCACCTGGTATTCCCAGGCGGTCTCCCATCCGAGTACTAACCAGGCCCATCCCTGTTTAGCTTCCGAGATCAAACGAGATCAGGCGTGCTCAAGGGGGTGTGGCCGTAAGCGAGAGCAAGGCTCGCTGGCACCCTTCTTATTGAGAGGACAGCTCCGTCACCTCTTTTACGACGCTGCTTTTTTCCCTTGCGTTTTTCTCTTCTTTCCACGTTCTCTCTCTTCACTGCCTTCGTCCCCGCTCTATTTCACTTCAGCCTTTCACTCTTGCTTCCTTCCAATGAGGACGGAGTTGCGGGAGAAAGGGCGCTATAGAGGATCGCTGTGGAGAGCTGCTGCTGTGCTTTGACATCTGAGCTCTGTGGAAAACGATCTCAATACAATTCTGAAAAACGCGACTCTCCGAACGCCAGCCGAACAAGTCTCCACAGCCGAAGCGCTGTGTCTCTTTTCAGCTGGCGATAAACCTTTCCTCGATCCTTTGCGGACTTGTAAAACTGTTCCTGATCAGAATAAAAAACGCTCACGCTAATACACAAGCACCCGTGTCTCGCCAAAGCTGAGAAATAAACAGACGGACAAGCCGCACTGCACGTGTGAACAGGGGAATGAGCGAGCGAGCGGGGATAGGGCGCCTCCTGCGCTTAAAAGCTTACAGCACCTGGTATTCCCAGGCGGTCTCCCATCCAAGTACTAACCAGGCCCATCCCTGTTTAGCTTCCGAGATCAGACGAGATCAGGCGTGCTCAAGGGGGTGTGGCCGTAAGCAAGAGCAAGGCTCGCTGGCACCCTTCTTATTGAGAGGACAGCTCTGTCACCTCTTTTACGACGCTGCATTTTTTCCCTTGCGTTTTTCTCTTCTTTCCACGTTCTCTCTCTTCACTGCCTTCGTCCCCGCTCTATTTCACTTCAGCCTTTCACTTTTGCTTCCTTCCAATGAGGACGGAGGTGCGGGAGAAAGGGCGCTATAGAGGATCGCTGTGGAGAGCTGCTGCTGTGCTTTGACATCTGAGCTCTGTGGAAAACGATCTCAATACAATTCTGAAAAACGCGACTCTCCGAACGCCAGCCGAACAAGTCTCCACAGCCGAAGCGCTGTGTCTCTTTTCAGCTGGCGATAAACCTTTCCTCGATCCTTTGCGGACTTGTTAAACTGTTCCTGATCAGAATAAAAAACGCTCACGCTAATACACAAGCACCCGTGTCTCGCCAAAGCTGACAAATAAACAGACGGACAAGCCGCACTGCACGTGTGAACAGGGGAATGAGCCAGCGAGCGGGGATAGGGCGCCTCCTGCGCTTAAAAGCTTACAGCACCTGGTATTCCCAGGCGGTCTCCCATCCAAGTACTAACCAGGCCCATCCCTGTTTAGCTTCCGAGATCAGACGAGATCAGGCGTGCTCAAGGGGGTGTGGCCGTAAGCGAGAGCAAGGCTCGCTGGCACCCTTCTTATTGAGAGGACAGCTCCGTCACCTCTTTTACGACGCTGCTTTTTTCCCTTGCGTTTTTCTCTTCTTCCCACGTTCTCTCTCTTCACTGCCTTCGTCCCCGCTCTGTTTCACTTCAGCCTTTCACTCTTGCTTCCTTCCAATGAGGACGGAGCTGCGGGAGAAAGGGCGCTATAGAGGATCGCTGTGGAGAGCTGCTGCTGTGCTTTGACATCTGAGCTCTGTGGAAAACGATCTCAATACAATTCTGAAAAACGCGACTCTCCGAACGCCAGCCGAACAAGTCTCCACAGCCGAAGCGCTGTGTCTCTTTTCAGCTGGCGATAAACCTTTCCTCGATCCTTTGCGGACTTGTTAAACTGTTCCTGATCAGAATAAAAAACGCTCACGCTAATACACAAGCACCCGTGTCTCGCCAAAGCTGACAAATAAACAGACGGACAAGCCGCACTGCACGTGTGAACAGTGGAATGAGCGAGCGAGCGGGGATAGGGCGCCTCCTGCGCTTAAAAGCTTACAGCACCTGGTATTCCCAGGCGGTCTCCCATCCAAGTACTAACCAGGCCCATCCCTGTTTAGCTTCCGAGATCAGACGAGATCAGGCGTGCTCAAGGGGGTGTGGCCGTAAGCGAGAGCAAGGCTCGCTGGCACCCTTCTTATTGAGAGGACAGCTCCGTCACCTCTTTTACGACGCTGCTTTTTTCCCTTGCGTTTTTCTCTTCTTTCCACGTTCTCTCTCTTCACTGCCTTCGTCCCCGCTCTATTTCACTTCAGCCTTTCACTCTTGCTTCCTTCCAATGAGGACGGAGCTGCGGGAGAAAGGGCGCTATAGAGGATCGCTGTGGAGAGCTGCTGCTGTGCTTTGACATCTGAGCTCTGTGGAAAACGATCTCAATACAATTCTGAAAAACGCGACTCTCCGAACGCCAGCCGAACAAGTCTCCACAGCCGAAGCGCTGTGTCTCTTTTCAGCTGGCGATAAACCTTTCCTCGATCCTTTGCGGACTTGTTAAACTGTTCCTGATCAGAATAAAAAACGCTCACGCTATTACACAAGCACCCGTGTCTCGCCAAAGCTGACAAATAAACAGACGGACAAGCTGCACTGCACGTGTGAACAGGGGAATGAGCGAGCGAGCGGGGATAGGGCGCCTCCTGCGCTTAAAAGCTTACAGCACCTGGTATTCCCAGGCGGTCTCCCATCCAAGTACTAACCAGGCCCATCCCTGTTTAGCTTCCGAGATCAGACGAGATCAGGCGTGCTCAAGGGGGTGTGGCCATAAGCGAGAGCAAGGCTCGCTGGCACCCTTCTTATTGAGAGGACAGCTCCGTCACCTCTTTTACGACGCTGCTCTTTTTCCCTTGCGTTTTTCTCTTCTTCCCACGTTCTCTCTCTTCACTGCCTTCGTCCCCGCTCTATTTCACTTCAGCCTTTCACTCTTGCTTCCTTCCAATGAGGACGGAGCTGCGGGAGAAAGGGCGCTATAGAGGATCGCTGTGGAGAGCTGCTGCTGTGCTTTGACATCTGAGCTCTGTGGAAAACGATCTCAATACAATTCTGAAAAACGCAACTCTCCGAACGCCAGCCGAACAAGTCTCCACAGCCGAAGCGCTGTGTCTCTTTTCAGCTGGCGATAAACTTTTCCTCCATCCGTTGCGGACTTGTTAAACTGTTCATGATCAGAATAAAAAACGCTCACGCTAATACACAAGCACCCGTGTCTCGCCAAAGCTGACAAATAAACAGACGGACAAGCTGCACTGCACGTGTGAACAGGGGAATGAGCGAGCGAGCGGGGATAGGGCGCCTCCTGCGCTTAAAAGCTTACAGCACCTGGTATTCGCAGGCGGTCTCCCATCCAAGTACTAACCAGGCTCATCCCTGTTTAGCTTCCGAGATCAGATGAGATCAGGCGTGCTCAAGGGGGTGTGGCCGTAAGCGAGAGCAAGGTTCGCTGGCACCCTTCTTATTGAGAGGACAGCTCCGTCACCTCTTTTACGACGCTGCTTTTTTTCCTTTGCGTTTTTCTCTTCTTCCCACGTTCTCTCTCTTCACTGCCTTCGTCCCCGCTCTATTTCACTTCAGCCTTTCACTCTTGCTTCCTTCCAATGAGGACGGAGCTGCGGGAGAAAGGGCGCTATAGAGGATCGCTGTGGAGAGCTGCTGCTGTGCTTTGACATCTGAGCTCTGTGGAAAACGATCTCAATAGAATTCTGAAAAACGCGACTCTCCGAACGCCAGCCGAACAAGTCTCCACAGCCGAAGCGCTGTGTCTCTTTTCAGCTGGCGATAAACCTTTCCTCGATCCTTTGCGGACTTGTAAAACTGTTCCTGATCAGAATAAAAAACGCTCACGCTAATACACAAGCACCCGTGTCTCGCCAAAGCTGACAAATAAACAGACGGACAAGCCGCACTGCACGTGTGAACAGGGGAATGAGCGAGCGAGCGGGGATAGGGCGCCTCCTGCGCTTAAAAGCTTACAGCACCTGGTATTCCCAGGCGGTCTCCCATCCAAGTACTAACCAGGCCCATCCCTGTTTAGCTTCCAAGATCAGACGAGATCAGGCGTGCTCAAGGGGTTGTGGCCATAAGCGAGAGCAAGGCTCGCTGGCACACTTCTTATTGAGAGGACAGCTCCGTCACCTCTTTTACGACGCTGCTTTTCTTCCCTTGCGTTTTTCTCTTCTTCCCACGTTCTCTCTCTTCACTGCCTTCGTCCCCGCTCTGTTTCACTTCAGCCTTTCACTCTTGCTTCCTTCCAATGAGGACGGAGCTGCGGGAGAAAGGGCGCTATAGAGGATCGCTGTGGAGAGCTGCTGCTGTGCTTTGACATCTGAGCTCTGTGGAAAACGATCTCAATACAATTCTGAAAAACGCGACTCTCCAAACGCTAGCCGAACAAGTCTCCACAGCCGAAGCGCTGTGTCTCTTTTCAGCTGGCGATAAACCTTTCCTCGATCCTTTGCGGACTTGTTAAACTGTTCATGATCAGAATAAAAAACGCTCACGCTAATACACAAGCACCCGTGTCTCGCCAAAGCTGACAAATAAACAGACGGACAAGCTGCACTGCACGTGTGAACAGGGGAATGAGCGAGCGAGCGGGGATAGGGCGCCTCCTGCGCTTAAAAGCTTACAGCACCTGGTATTCCCAGGCGGTCTCCCATCCAAGTACTAACCAGGCCCATCCCTGTTTAGTTTCCGAGATCAGACGAGATCAGGCGTGCTCAAGGGGGTGTGGCCGTAAGCGAGAGCCAAGCTCGCTGGCACCCTTCTTATTGAGAGGACAGCTCCGTCACCTCTTTTACGACGCTGCTTTTTTTCTCTTGCGTTTTTCTCTTCTTTCCACGTTCTCTCTCTTCACTGCCTTCGTCCCCGCTCTATTTCACTTCAGCCTTTCACTCTTGCTTCCTTCCAATGAGGACGGAGATGCGGGAGAAAGGGCGCTATAGAGGATCGCTGTGGAGAGCTGCTGCTGTGCTTTGACATCTGAGCTCTGTGGAAAACGATCTCAATACAATTCTGAAAAACGCGACTCTCCGAACGCCAGCCGAACAAGTCTCCACAGCCGAAGCGCTGTGTCTCTTTTCAGCTGGCGATAAACCTTTCCTCGATCCTTTGCGGACTTGTTAAACTGTTCCTGATCAGAATAAAAAACGCTCACGCTAATACACAAGCACCCGTGTCTCGCCAAAGCTGACAAATAAACAGACGGACAAGCCGCACTGCACGTGTGAACAGGGGAATGAGCCAGCGAGCGGGGATAGGGCGCCTCCTGCGCTTAAAAGCTTACAGCACCTGGTATTCCCAGGCGGTCTCCCATCCAAGTACTAACCAGGCCCATCCCTGTTTAGCTTCCGAGATCAGACGAGATCAGGCGTGCTCAAGGGGGTGTGGCCGTAAGCGAGAGCAAGGCTCGCTGGCACCCTTCTTATTGAGAGGACAGCTCCGTCACCTCTTTTACGACGCTGCTTTTTTCCCTTGCGTTTTTCTCTTCTTTCCACGTTCTCTCTCTTCACTGCCTTCGTCCCCGCTCTATTTCACTTCAGCCTTTCACTCTTGCTTCCTTCCAATGAGGACGGAGCTGCGGGAGAAAGGGCGCTATAGAGGATCGCTGTGGAGAGCTGCTGCTGTGCTTTGACATCTGAGCTCTGTGGAAAACGATCTCAATACAATTCTGAAAAACGCGACTCTCCGAACGCCAGCCGAACAAGTCTCCACAGCCGAAGCGCTGTGTCTCTTTTCAGCTGGCGATAAACCTTTCCTCGATCCTTTGCGGACTTGTTAAACTGTTCCTGATCAGAATAAAAAACGCTCACGCTAATACACAAGCACCCGTGTCTCGCCAAAGCTGACAAACAGACGGACAAGCCGCACTGCACGTGTGAACAGGGGAATGAGCGAGCGACCGGGGATAGGGCGCCTCCTGCGCTTAAAAGCTTACAGCACCTGGTATTCCCAGGCGGTCTCCCATCCAAGTACTAACCAGGCCCATCCCTGTTTAGCTTCCGAGATCAGACGAGATCAGGCGTGCTCAAGGGGGTGTGGCCGTAAGCGAGAGCAAGGCTCGCTGGCACCCTTCTTATTGAGAGGACAGCTCCGTCACCTCTTTTACGACGCTGCTTTTTTTCCCTTGCGTTTTTCTCTTCTTCCCACGTTCTCTCTCTTCACTGCCTTCGTCCCCGCTCTATATCACTTCAGCCTTTCACTCTTGCTTCCTTCCAATGAGGACGGAGCTGCGGGAGATAGGGCGCTATAGAGGATCGCTGTGGAGAGCTGCTGCTGTGCTTTGACATCTGAGCTCTGTGGAAAACGATCTCAATACAATTCTGAAAAACGCGACTCTCCGAACGCCAGCCGAACAAGTCTCCACAGCCGAAGCGCTGTGTCTCTTTTCAGCTGGCGATAAACCTTTCCTCGATCCTTTGCGGACTTGTTAAACTGTTCCTGATCAGAATAAAAAACGCTCACGCTATTACACAAGCACCCGTGTCTCGCCAAAGCTGACAAATAAACAGACGGACAAGCTGCACTGCACGTGTGAACAGGGGAATGAGCGAGCTAGCGGGGATAGGGCGCCTCCTGCGCTTAAAAGCTTACAGCACCTGGTATTCCCAGGCGGTCTCCCATCCAAGTACTAACCAGGCCCATCCCTGTTTAGCTTCCGAGATCAGACGAGATCAGGCGTGCTCAAGGGGGTGTGGCCATAAGCGAGAGCAAGGCTCGCTGGCACCCTTCTTATTGAGAGGACAGCTCCGTCACCTCTTTTACGACGCTGCTCTTTTTCCCTTGCGTTTTTCTCTTCTTCCCACGTTCTCTCTCTTCACTGCCTTCGTCCCCGCTCTATTTCACTTCAGCCTTTCACTCTTGCTTCCTTCCAATGAGGACGGAGCTGCGGGAGAAAGGGCGCTATAGAGGATCGCTGTGGAGAGCTGCTGCTGTGCTTTGACATCTGAGCTCTGTGGAAAACGATCTCAATACAATTCTGAAAAACGCAACTCTCCGAACGCCAGCCGAACAAGTCTCCACAGCCGAAGCGCTGTGTCTCTTTTCAGCTGGCGATAAACTTTTCCTCCATCCGTTGCGGACTTGTTAAACTGTTCATGATCAGAATAAAAAACGCTCACGCTAATACACAAGCACCCGTGTCTCGCCAAAGCTGACAAATAAACAGACGGACAAGCCGCACTGCACGTGTGAACAGGGGAATGAGCGAGCGAGCGGGGATAGGGCGCCTCCCGCGCTTAAAAGCTTACAGCATCTGGTATTCCCAGGCGGTCTCCCATCCAAGTACTAACCAGGCCCATCCCTGTTTAGCGTCCGAGATCAGACGAGATCAGGCGTGCTCAAAGGGGTGTGGCCGTAAGCGAGAGAAAGGCTCGCTGGCACCCTTCTTATTGAGAGGACAGCTCCGTCACCTCTTTCACGACGCTGCTCTTTTTCCCTTGCGTTTTTCTCTTCTTCCCACGTTCTCTCTCTTCACTGCCTTCGTCCCCGCTCTATTTCACTTCAGCCTTTCACTCTTGCTTCCTTCCAATGAGGACGGAGCTGCGGGAGAAAGGGCGCTATAGAGGATCGCTGTGGAGAGCTGCTGCTGTGCTTTGACATCTGAGCTCTGTGGAAAACGATCTCAATACAATTCTGAAAAACGCGACTCTCCGAACGCCAGCCGAACATGTCTCCACAGCCGAAGCGCTGTGTCTCTTTTCAGCTGGCGATAAACCTTTCTTCGATCCTTTGCGGACTTGTAAAACTGTTCCTGATCAGAATAAAAAACGCTCACGCTAATACACAAGCACCCGTGTCTCGCCAAAGCTGACAAATAAACAGACGGACAAGCCGCACTGCACGTGTGAACAGGGGAATGAGCCAGCGAGCGGGGATAGGGCGCCTCCTGCGCTTAAAAGCTTACAGCACCTGGTATTCCCAGGCGGTCTCCCATCCAAGTACTAACCAGGCCCATCCCTGTTTAGCTTCCGAGATCAGACGAGATCAGGCGTGCTCAAGGGGGTGTGGCCGTAAGCGAGAGCAAGGCTCGCTGGCACCCTTCTTATTGAGAGGACAGCTCCGTCACCTCTTTTACGACGCTGCTTTTTTCCCTTGCGTTTTTCTCTTCTTTCCACGTTCTCTCTCTTCACTGCCTTCGTCCCCGCTCTATTTCACTTCAGCCTTTCACTCTTGCTTCCTTCCAATGAGGACGGAGCTGCGGGAGAAAGGGCGCTATAGAGGATCGCTGTGGAGAGCTGCTGCTGTGCTTTGACATCTGAGCTCTGTGGAAAACGATCTCAATACAATTCTGAAAAACGCGACTCTCCGAACGCCAGCCGAACAAGTCTCCACAGCCGAAGCGCTGTGTCTCTTTTCAGCTGGCGATAAACCTTTCCTCGATCCTTTGCGGACTTGTTAAACTGTTCCTGATCAGAATAAAAAACGCTCACGCTAATACACAAGCACCCGTGTCTCGCCAAAGCTGACAAACAGACGGACAAGCCGCACTGCACGTGTGAACAGGGGAATGAGCGAGCGACCGGGGATAGGGCGCCTCCTGCGCTTAAAAGCTTACAGCACCTGGTATTCCCAGGCGGTCTCCCATCCAAGTACTAACCAGGCCCATCCCTGTTTAGCTTCCGAGATCAGACGAGATCAGGCGTGCTCAAGGGGGTGTGGCCGTAAGCGAGAGCAAGGCTCGCTGGCACCCTTCTTATTGAGAGGACAGCTCCGTCACCTCTTTTACGACGCTGCTTTTTTTCCCTTGCGTTTTTCTCTTCTTCCCACGTTCTCTCTCTTCACTGCCTTCGTCCCCGCTCTATATCACTTCAGCCTTTCACTCTTGCTTCCTTCCAATGAGGACGGAGCTGCGGGAGATAGGGCGCTATAGAGGATCGCTGTGGAGAGCTGCTGCTGTGCTTTGACATCTGAGCTCTGTGGAAAACGATCTCAATACAATTCTGAAAAACGCGACTCTCCGAACGCCAGCCGAACAAGTCTCCACAGCCGAAGCGCTGTGTCTCTTTTCAGCTGGCGATAAACCTTTCCTCGATCCTTTGCGGACTTGTTAAACTGTTCCTGATCAGAATAAAAAACGCTCACGCTATTACACAAGCACCCGTGTCTCGCCAAAGCTGACAAATAAACAGACGGACAAGCTGCACTGCACGTGTGAACAGGGGAATGAGCGAGCTAGCGGGGATAGGGCGCCTCCTGCGCTTAAAAGCTTACAGCACCTGGTATTCCCAGGCGGTCTCCCATCCAAGTACTAACCAGGCCCATCCCTGTTTAGCTTCCGAGATCAGACGAGATCAGGCGTGCTCAAGGGGGTGTGGCCATAAGCGAGAGCAAGGCTCGCTGGCACCCTTCTTATTGAGAGGACAGCTCCGTCACCTCTTTTACGACGCTGCTCTTTTTCCCTTGCGTTTTTCTCTTCTTCCCACGTTCTCTCTCTTCACTGCCTTCGTCCCCGCTCTATTTCACTTCAGCCTTTCACTCTTGCTTCCTTCCAATGAGGACGGAGCTGCGGGAGAAAGGGCGCTATAGAGGATCGCTGTGGAGAGCTGCTGCTGTGCTTTGACATCTGAGCTCTGTGGAAAACGATCTCAATACAATTCTGAAAAACGCAACTCTCCGAACGCCAGCCGAACAAGTCTCCACAGCCGAAGCGCTGTGTCTCTTTTCAGCTGGCGATAAACTTTTCCTCCATCCGTTGCGGACTTGTTAAACTGTTCATGATCAGAATAAAAAACGCTCACGCTAATACACAAGCACCCGTGTCTCGCCAAAGCTGACAAATAAACAGACGGACAAGCCGCACTGCACGTGTGAACAGGGGAATGAGCGAGCGAGCGGGGATAGGGCGCCTCCCGCGCTTAAAAGCTTACAGCATCTGGTATTCCCAGGCGGTCTCCCATCCAAGTACTAACCAGGCCCATCCCTGTTTAGCGTCCGAGATCAGACGAGATCAGGCGTGCTCAAAGGGGTGTGGCCGTAAGCGAGAGAAAGGCTCGCTGGCACCCTTCTTATTGAGAGGACAGCTCCGTCACCTCTTTCACGACGCTGCTCTTTTTCCCTTGCGTTTTTCTCTTCTTCCCACGTTCTCTCTCTTCACTGCCTTCGTCCCCGCTCTATTTCACTTCAGCCTTTCACTCTTGCTTCCTTCCAATGAGGACGGAGCTGCGGGAGAAAGGGCGCTATAGAGGATCGCTGTGGAGAGCTGCTGCTGTGCTTTGACATCTGAGCTCTGTGGAAAACGATCTCAATACAATTCTGAAAAACGCGACTCTCCGAACGCCAGCCGAACATGTCTCCACAGCCGAAGCGCTGTGTCTCTTTTCAGCTGGCGATAAACCTTTCTTCGATCCTTTGCGGACTTGTAAAACTGTTCCTGATCAGAATAAAAAACGCTCACGCTAATACACAAGCACCCGTGTCTCGCCAAAGCTGACAAATAAACAGACGGACAAGCCGCACTGCACGTGTGAACAGGGGAATGAGCGAGCGAGCGGGGATAGGGCGCCTCCTGCGCTTAAAAGCTAACAGCACCTGGTATTCCCAGGCGGTCTCCCATCCAAGTACTAACCAGGCCCATCCCTGTTTAGCTTGCGAGATCAGACGAGATCAGGCGTGCTCAAGGGGGTGTGGCCGTAAGCAAGAGCAAGGCTCGCTGGCACCCTTCTTATTGAGAGGACAGCTCCGTCACCTCTTTGTCGACGCTGCTTTTTTTCCCTTGCGTTTTTCTCTTCTTCCCACGTTCTCTCTCTTCACTGCCTTCGTCCCCGCTCTATTTCACTTCAGCCTTTCACTTTTGCTTCCTTCCAATGAGGACGGAGCTGCGGGAGAAAGGGCGCTATAGAGGATCGCTGTGGAGAGCTGCTGCTGTGCTTTGACATCTGAGCTCTGTGGAAAACGATCTCAATACAATTCTGAAAAACGCGACTCTCCGAACGCCAGCCGAACAAGTCTCCACAGCCGAAGCGCTGTGTCTCTTTTCAGCTGGCGATAAACCTTTCCTCGATCCTTTGCGGACTTGTAAAACTGTTCCTGATCAGAATAAAAAACGCTCACGCTAATACACAAGCACCCGTGTCTCGCCAAAGCTGACAAATAAACAGACGGACAAGCCGCACTGCACGTGTGAACAGGGGAATGAGCGAGCGAGCGGGGATAGGGCGCCTCCTGCGCTTAAAAGCTTACAGCACCTGGTATTCCCAGGCGGTCTCCCATCCAAGTACTAACCAGGCCCATCCCTGTTTAGCTTCCGAGATCAGACGAGATCAGGCGTGCTCAAGGGGGTGTGGCCGTAAGCAAAAGCAAGGCTTGCTGGCACCCTTCTTATTGAGAGGACAGCTCCGTCACCTCTTTTACGACGCTGCTTTTTTTCCCTTGCGTTTTTCTCTTCTTCCCACGTTCTCTCTGTTCACTGCCTTCGTCCCCGCTCTATTTCACTTCAGCCTTTCACTCTTGCTTCCTTCCAATGAGGACGGAGCTGCGGGAGAAAGGGCGCTATAGAGGATCGCTGTGGAGAGCTGCTGCTGTGCTTTGACATCTGAGCTCTGTGGAAAACGATCTCAATACAATTCTGAAAAACGCGACTCTCCGAACGCCAGCCGAACAAGTCTCCACAGCCGAAGCGCTGTGTCTCTTTTCAGCTGGCGATAAACCTTTCCTTGATCCTTTGCGGACTTGTTAAACTGTTCCTGATCAGAATAAAAAACGCTCACGCTAATACACAAGCACCCGTGTCTCGCCAAAGCTGAAAAATAAACAGACGGACAAGCCGCACTGCACGTGTGAACAGGGGAATGAGCCAGCGAGCGGGGATAGGGCGCCTCCTGCGCTTAAAGGCTTACAGCACCTGGTATTCCCAGGCGGTCTCCCATCCAAGTACTAACCAGGCCCATCCCTGTTTAGCTTCCGAGATCAGACGAGATCAGGCGTGCTCAAGGGGGTGTGGCCGTAAGCAAAAGCAAGGCTCGCTGGCACCCTTCTTATTGAGAGGACAGCTCCGTCACCTCTTTTACGACGCTGCTTTTTTTCCCTTGCGTTTTTCTCTTCTTCCCACGTTCTCTCTCTTCACTGCCTTCGTCCCCGCTCTATTTCACTTCAGCCTTTCACTCTTGCTTCCTTCCAATGAGGACGGAGCTGCGGGAGAAAGGGCGCTATAGAGGATCGCTGTGGAGAGCTGCTGCTGTGCTTTGACATCTGAGCTCTGTGGAAAACAATCTCAATACAATTCTGAAAAACGCGACTCTCCGAACGCCAGCCGAACAAGTCTCCACAGCCGAAGCGCTGTGTCTCTTTTCAGCTGGCGATAAACCTTTCCTCGATCCTTTGCGGACTTGTAAAACTGTTCCTGATCAGAATAAAAAACGCTCACGCTAATACACAAGCACCCGTGTCTCGCCAAAGCTGACAAATAAACAGACGGACAAGCCGCACTGCACGTGTGAACAGGGGAATGAGCGAGCGAGCGGGGATAGGGCGCCTCCTGCGCTTAAAAGCTTACAGCACCTGGTATTCCCAGGCGGTCTCCCATCCAAGTACTAACCAGGCCCATCCCTGTTTAGCTTCCGAGATCAGACGAGATCAGGCGTGCTCAAGGGGGTGTGGCCATAAGCGAGAGCAAGGCTCGCTGGCACCCTTCTTATTGAGAGATCAGCTCCGTCACCTCTTTTACGACGCTGCTTTTTTTCCCTTGCGTTTCTCTCTTCTGCCCACGTTCTCTCTCTTCATTGCCTTCGTCCCGCTCTATTTCACTTCAGCCTTTCACTCTTGCTTCCTTCCAATGAGGACGGAGCTGCGGGAGAAAGGGCGCTATAGAGGATCGCTGTGGAGAGCTGCTGCTGTGCTTTGACATCTGAGCTCTGTGGAAAACGATCTCAATACAATTCTGAAAAACGCGACTCTCCGAACGCCAGCCGAACAAGTCTCCACAGCCGAAGCGCTGTGTCTCTTTTCAGCTGGCGATAAACCTTTCCTCGATCCTTTGCGGACTTGTAAAACTGTTCCTGATCAGAATAAAAAACGCTCACGCTAATACACAAGCACCCGTGTCTCGCCAAAGCTGACAAATAAACAGACGGACAAGCCGCACTGCACGTGTGAACAGGGGAATGAGCGAGCGAGCGGGGATAGGGCGCCTCCTGCGCTTAAAAGCTTACAGCACCTGGTATTCCCAGGCGGTCTCCCATCCAAGTACTAACCAGGCCCATCCCTGTTTAGCTTCCGAGATCAGACGAGATCAGGCGTGCTCAAGGGGGTGTGGCCATAAGCGAGAGCAAGGCTCGCTGGCACCCTTCTTATTGAGAGAACAGCTCCGTCACCTCTTTTACGACGCTGCTTTTTTTCCCTTGCGTTTTTCTCTTCTTCCCACGTTCTCTCTCTTCACTGCCTTCGTCCCCGCTCTATTTCACTTCAGCCTTTCACTCTTGCTTCCTTCCAATGAGGACGGAGCTGCGGGAGAAAGGGCGCTATAGAGGATCGCTGTGGAGAGCTGCTGCTGTGCTTTGACATCTGAGCTCTGTGGAAAACGATCTCAATACAATTCTGAAAAACGCGACTCTCCGAACGCCAGCCGAACAAGTCTCCACAGCCGAAGCGCTGTGTCTCTTTTCAGCTGGCGATAAACTTTTCCTCGATCCTTTGCGGACTTGTTAAACTGTTCATGATCAGAATAAAAAACGCTCACGCTAATACACAAGCACCCGTGTCTCGCCAAAGCTGACAAATAAACAGACGGACAAGCCGCACTGCACGTGTGAACAGGGGAATGAGCGAGCGAGCGGGGATAGGGCGCCTCCCGCGCTTAAAAGCTTACAGCACCTGGTATTCCCAGGCGGTCTCCCATCCAAGTACTAACCAGGCCTATCCCTGTTTAGCGTCCGAGATCAGACGAGATCAGGCGTGCTCAAGGGGGTGTGGCCGTAAGCGAGAGCAAGGCTCGCTGGCACCCTTCTTATTGAGAGGACAGCTCCGTCACCTCTTTTACGACGCTGCTCTTTTTCCCTTGCGTTTTTCTCTTCTTCCCACGTTCTCTCTCTTCACTGCCTTCGTCCCCGCTCTATTTCACTTCAGCCTTTCACTCTTGCTTCCTTCCAATGAGGACGGAGCTGCGGGAGAAAGGGCGCTATAGAGGATCGCTGTGGAGAGCTGCTGCTGTGCTTTGACATCTGAGCTCTGTGGAAAACGATCTCAATACAATTCTGAAAAACGCGACTCTCCGAACGCCAGCCGAACAAGTCTCCACAGCCGAAGCGCTGTGTCTCTTTTCAGCTGGCGATAAACCTTTCCTCGATCCTTTGCGGACTTGTAAAACTGTTCCTGATCAGAATAAAAAACGCTCACGCTAATACACAAGCACCCGTGTCTCGCCAAAGCTGACAAATAAACAGACGGACAAGCCGCACTGCACGTGTGAACAGGGGAATGAGCGAGCGAGCGGGGATAGGGCGCCTCCTGCGCTTAAAAGCTTACAGCACCTGGTATTCCCAGGCGGTCTCCCATCCAAGTACTAACCAGGCCCATCCCTGTTTAGCTTCCGAGATCAGACAAGATCAGGCGTGCTCAAGGGGGTGTGGCCATAAGCTAGACCAAAGCTCGCTGGCACCCTTCTTATTGAGAGGACAGCTCCGTCACCTCTTTTACGACGCTGCTTTTTTTCCCTTGCGTTTTTCTCTTCTTCCCACGTTCTCTCTCTTCACTGCCTTCGTCCCCGCTCTATTTCACTTCAGCCTTTCACTCTTGCTTCCTTCCAATGAGGACGGAGCTGCGGGAGAAAGGGCGCTATAGAGGATCGCTGTGGAGAGCTGCTGCTGTGCTTTGACATCTGAGCTCTGTGGAAAACGATCTCAATACAATTCTGAAAAACGCGACTCTCCGAACGCCAGCCGAACAAGTCTCCACAGCCGAAGCGCTGTGTCTCTTTTCAGCTGGCGATAAACCTTTCCTCGATCCTTTGCGGACTTGTAAAACTGTTCCTGATCAGAATAAAAAACGCTCACGCTAATACACAAGCACCCGTGTCTCGCCAAAGCTGACAAATAAACAGACGGACAAGCCGCACTGCACGTGTGAAGAGGGGAATGAGCCAGCGAGCGGGGATAGGGTGCCTCCTCCGCTTAAAAGCTTGCAGCACCGGGTATTCCCAGGCGGTCTCCCATCCAAGTACTAACCAGGCCCATCCCTGTTTAGCTTCCAAGATCAGACAAGATCAGGCATGCTCAAGGGGGTGTGGCCGTAAGCGAGAGCAAGGCTCGCTGGCACCCTTCTTATTGAGAGTACAGCTCCGTCACCTCTTTTACGATGCTGCTTTTTTCCCTTGCGTTTTTCTCTTCTTTCCACGTTCTCTCTCTTCACTGCCTTCGTCCCCGCTCTATTTCACTTCAGCCTTTCACTCTTGCTTCCTTCCAATGAGGACGGAGCTGCGGGAGAAAGGGCGCTATAGAGGATCGCTGTGGAGAGCTGCTGCTGTGCTTTGACATCTGAGCTCTGTGGAAAACGATCTCAATACAATTCTGAAAAACGCGACTCTCCGAACGCCAGCCGAACAAGTCTCCACAGCCGAAGCGCTGTGTCTCTTTTCAGCTGGCGATAAACCTTTCTTCGATCCTTTGCGGACTTGTAAAACTGTTCCTGATCAGAATAAAAAACGCTCACGCTAATACACAAGCACCCGTGTCTCGCCAAAGCTGACAAATAAACAGACGGACAAGCCGCACTGCACGTGTGAACAGGGGAATGAGCGAGCGAGCGGGGATAGGGCGCCTCCTGCGCTTAAAAGCTTACAGCACCTGGTATTCCCAGGCGGTCTCCCATCCAAGTACTAACCAGGCCCATCCCTGTTTAGCTTCCGAGATCAGATGAGATCAGGGGGTGTGGCCGTAAGCGCGAGCAAGGCTCGCTGGCACACTTCTTATTGAGAGGACAGCTCCGTCACCTCTTTTACGACGCTGCTTTTTTTCCCTTGCGTTTTTCTCTTCTTCCCACGTTCTCTCTCTTCACTGCCTTCGTCCCCGCTCTATTTCACTTCAGCCTTTCACTCTTGCTTCCTTCCAATGAGGACGGAGCTGCGGGAGAAAGGGCGCCATAGAGGATCGCTGTGGAGAGCTGCTGCTGTGCTTTGACATCTGAGCTCTGTGGAAAACGATCTCAATACAATTCTGAAAAACGCAACTCTCCGAACGCCAGCCGAACAAGTCTCCACAGCCGAAGCGCTGTGTCTCTTTTCAGCTGGCGATAAACCTTTCCTCGATCCTTTGCAGACTTGTAAAACTGTTCCTGATCAGAATAAAAAACGCTCACGCTAATACACAAGCACCCGTGTCTCGCCAAAGCTGACAAATAAACAGACGGACAAGCCGCACTGCACGTGTGAACAGGGGAATGAGCGAGCGAGCGGGGATAGGGCGCCTCCTGCGCTTAAAAGCTTACAGCACCTGGTATTCCCAGGCGGTCTCCCATCCAAGTACTAACCAGGCCCATCCCTGTTTAGCTTCCGAGATCAGACGAGATCAGGCGTGCTCAAGGGGGTGTGGCCGTAAGCGAGAGCAAGGCTCGCTGGCACCCTTCTTATTGAGAGGACATCTCCGTCACCTCTTTTACGACGCTGCTTTTTTCCCTTGCGTTTTTCTCTTCTTCCCACGTTCTCTCTCTTCACTGCCTTCGTCCCCGCTCTATTTCACTTCAGCCTTTCACTCTTGCTTCCTTCCAATGAGGACGGAGCTGCGGGAGAAAGGGCGCTATAGAGGATCGCTGTGGAGAGCTGCTGCTGTGCTTTGACATCTGAGCTCTGTGGAAAACGATCTCAATACAATTCTGAAAAACGCGACTCTCCGAACGCCAGCCGAACAAGTCTCCACAGCCGAAGCGCTGTGTCTCTTTTCAGCTGGCGATAAACCTTTCCTCGATCCTTTGCGGACTTGTTAAACTGTTCCTGATCAGAATAAAAAACGCTCACGCTAATACACAAGCACCCGTGTCTCGCCAAAGCTGACAAATAGACGGACATGCCGCACTGCACGTGTGAACAGGGGAATGAGCGAGCGAGCGGGGATAGGGCGCCTCCTGCGCTTAAAAGCTTACAGCACCTGGTATTCCCAGGCGGTCTCCCATCCAAGTACTAACCAAGCCCATCCCTATTTAGCTTCCGAGATCAGACGAGATCAGGCGTGCTCAAGGGGGTGTGGCCGCAAGCAAGAGCAAGGCTCGCTGGCACCCTTCTTATTGAGAGGACAGCTCCATCACCTCTTTTACAACGCTGCTTTTTTTCCCTTGCGTTTTTCTCTTCTTCCCACGTTCTCTCTCTTCACTGCCTTCGTCCCCGCTCTATTTCACTTCAGCCTTTCACTCTTGCTTCCTTCCAATGAGGACGGAGCTGCGGGAGAAAGGGCGCTATAGAGGATCGCTGTGGAGAGCTGCTGCTGTGCTTTGACATCTGAGTTCTGTGGAAAACGATCTCAATACAATTCTGAAAAACGCGACTCTCCGAACGCCAGCCGAACAAGTCTCCACAGCCGAAGCGCTGTGTCTCTTTTCAGCTGGCGATAAACCTTTCTTCGATCCTTTGCGGACTTGTAAAACTGTTCCTGATCAGAATAAAAAACGCTCACGCTAATACACAAGCACCCGTGTCTCGCCAAAGCTGACAAATAAACAGACGGACAAGCCGCACTGCACGTGTGAACAGGGGAATGAGCGAGCGAGCGGGGATAGGGCGCCTCCTGCGCTTAAAAGATTACAGCACCTGGTATTCCCAGGCGGTCTCCCATCCAAGTACTAACCAAGCCCATCCCTGTTTAGCTTCCGAGATCAGACGAGATCAGGCGTGCTCAAGGGGGTGTGGCCATAAGCGAGAGCAAGGCTCGCTGGCACCCTTCTTATTGAGAGGACAGCTCCGTCACCTCTTTTACGACGCTGCATTTTTTCCCTTGCGTTTTTCTCTTCTTCCCACGTTCTCTCTCTTCACTGCCTTCGTCCCTGCTCTATTTCACTTCAGCCTTTCACTCTTGCTTCTTTCCAATGAGGACGGAGCTGCGGGAGAAAGGGCGCTATAGAGGATTGCTGTGGAGAGCTGCTGCTGTGCTTTGACATCTGAGCTCTGTGGAAAACGATCTCAATACAATTCTGAAAAACGCGACTCTCCGAACGCCAGCCGAACAAGTCTCCACAGCCGAAGCGCTGTGTCTCTTTTCAGCTGGCGATAAACCATTCCTCGATCCTTTGCGGACTTGTAAAACTGTTCCTGATCAGAATAAAAAACGCTCACGCTAATACACAAGCACCCGTGTCTCGCCAAAGCTGACAAATAAACAGACGGACAAGCCGCACTGCACGTGTGAACAGGGGAATGAGCGAGCGAGCGGGGATAGGGCGCCTCCTGCGCTTAAAAGCTTACAGCACCTGGTATTCCCAGGCGGTCTCCCATCCAAGTACTAACCAGGCCCATCCCTGTTTAGCTTCCGAGATCAGACGAGATCAGGTGTGCTCAAGGGGGTGTGGCCGTAAGCGAGAGCAAGGCTCTCTGGCACCCTTCTTATTGAGAGGACAGCTCCGTCACCTCTTTTACGACGCTGCTTTTTTTCCCTTGCGTTGTTCTCTTCTTCCCACGTTCTCTCTCTTCACTGCCTTCGTCCCCGCTCTATTTCACTTCAGCCTTTCACTCTTGCTTCCTTCCAATGAGGACGGAGCTGCGGGAGAAAGGGCGCTATAGAGGATCGCTGTGGAGAGCTGCTGCTGTGCTTTGACATCTGAGCTCTGTGGAAAACGATCTCAATACAATTCTGAAAAACGCGACTCTCCGAACGCCAGCCGAACAAGTCTCCACAGCCGAAGCGCTGTGTCTCTTTTCAGCTGGCGATAAACCTTTCCTCGATCCTTTGCGGACTTGTAAAACTGTTCCTGATCAGAATAAAAAACGCTCACGCTAATACACAAGCACCCGTGTCTCGCCAAAGCTGACAAATAAACAGACGGACAAGCCGCACTGCACGTGTGAACAGGGGAATGAGCGAGCGAGCGGGGATAGGGCGCCTCCTGCGCTTAAAAGCTTGCAGCACCTGGTATTCCCAGGCGGTCTCCCATCCAAGTACTAACCAGGCCCATCCCTGTTTAGCTTCCGAGATCAGACGAGATCAGGCGTGCTCAAGGGGGTGTGGCCGTAAGCGAGAGCAAGGCTCGCTGGCACCCTTCTTATTGAGAGGACAGCTCCGTCACCTCTTTTACGACGCTGCTTTTTTTCCCTTGCGTTTTTCTCTTCTTCCCACGTTCTCTCTCTTCACTGCCTTCGTCCCCGCTCTATTTCACTTCAGCCTTTCACTCTTGCTTCCTTCCAATGAGGACGGAGCTGCGGGAGAAAGGGCGCTATAGAGGATCGCTGTGGAGAGCTGCTGCTGTGCTTTGACATCTGAGCTCTGTGGAAAACGATCTCAATACAATTCTGAAAAACGCGACTCTCCGAACGCCAGCCGAACAAGTCTCCACAGCCGAAGCGCTGTGTCTCTATTCAGCTGGCGATAAACCTTCCCTCGATTCTTTGCGGACTTGTTAAACTGTTCCTGATCAGAATAAAAAACGCTCACGCTAATACACAAGCACCCGTGTCTCGCCAAAGCTGACAAATAAACAGACGGACAAGCCGCACTGCACGTGTGAACAGGGGAATGAGCGAGCGAGCAGGGATAGGGCGCCTCCTGCGCTTAAAAGTTTACAGCACCTGGTATTCCCAGGCGGTCTCCCATCCAAGTACTAACCAGGCCCATCCCTGTTTAGCTTCCGAGATCAGACGAGATCAGGCGTGCTCAAGGGGGTGTGGCCGTAAGCGAGAGCAAGGCTCGCTGGCACCCTTCTTATTGAGAGGACAGCTCCGTCACCTCTTTTACGACGCTGCTTTTTTTCCCTTGCGTTTTTCTCTTCTTCCCACGTTCTCTCTCTTCACTGCCTTCGTCCCCGCTCTATTTCACTTCAGCCTTTCACTCTTGCTTCCTTCCAATGAGGACGGAGCTGCGGGAGAAAGGGCGCTATAGAGGATCGCTGTGGAGAGCTGCTGCTGTGCTTTGACATCTGAGCTCTGTGGAAAACGATCTCAATACAATTCTGAAAAATGCGACTCTCCGAACGCCAGCCGAACAAGTCTCCACAGCCGAAGCGCTGTGTCTCTATTCAGCTGGCGATAAACCTTCCCTCGATTCTTTGCGGACTTGTTAAACTGTTCCTGATCAGAATAAAAAACGCTCACGCTAATACACAAGCACCCGTGTCTCGCCAAAGCTGACAAATAAACAGACGGACAAGCCGCACTGCACGTGTGAACAGGGGAATGAGCGAGCGAGCGAGCGGGGATAGGGCGCCTCCTGCGCTTAAAAGCTTACAGCACCTGGTATTCCCAGGCGGTCTCCCATCCAAGTACTAACCAGGCCCATCCCTGTTTGGCTTCCGAGATCAGACGAGATCAGGCGTGCTCAAGGGGGTGTGGCCGTAAGCGAGAGCAAGGCTCGCTGGCACCCTTCTTATTGAGAGGACAGCTCCGTCACCTCTTTTACGACGCTGCTTTTTTTCCCTTGCGTTTTTCTCTTCTTCCCACGTTCTCTCTCTTCACTGCCTTCGTCCCCGCTCTATTTCACTTCAGCCTTTCACTCTTGCTTCCTTCCAATGAGGACGGAGCTGCGGGAGAAAGGGCGCTATAGAGGATCGCTGTGGAGAGCTGCTGCTGTGCTTTGACATCTGAGCTCTGTGGAAAACGATCTCAATACAATTCTGAAAAACGCGACTCTCCGAACGCCAGCCGAACAAGTCTCCACAGCCGAAGCGCTGTGTCTCTTTTCAGCTGGCGATAAATCTTTCCTCGATCCTTTGCGGACTTGTTAAACTGTTCCTGATCAGAATAAAAAACGCTCACGCTAATACACAAGCACCCGTGTCTCGCCAAAGCTGACAAATAAACAGACGGACAAGCCGCACTGCACGTGTGAACAGGGGAATGAGCGAGCGAGCGGGGATAGGGCGCCTCCTGCGCTTAAAAGCTTGCAGCACCTGGTATTCCCAGGCGGTCTCCCATCCAAGTACTAACCAGGCCCATCCCTGTTTAGCTTCCGAGATCAGACGAGATCAGGCGTGCTCAAGGGGGTGTGGCCGTAAGCGAGAGCAAGGCTCGCTGGCACCCTTCTTATTGAGAGGACAGCTCCGTCACCTCTTTTACGACGCTGCTTTTTTTCCCTTGCGTTTTTCTCTTCTTCCCACGTTCTCTCTCTTCACTGCCTTCGTCCCCGCTCTATTTCACTTCAGCCTTTCACTCTTGCTTCCTTCCAATGAGGACGGAGCTGCGGGAGAAAGGGCGCTATAGAGGATCGCTGTGGAGAGCTGCTGCTGTGCTTTGACATCTGAGCTCTGTGGAAAACGATCTCAATACAATTCTGAAAAACGCGACTCTCCGAACGCCAGCCGAACAAGTCTCCACAGCCGAAGCGCTGTGTCTCTATTCAGCTGGCGATAAACCTTCCCTCGATTCTTTGCGGACTTGTTAAACTGTTCCTGATCAGAATAAAAAACGCTCACGCTAATACACAAGCACCCGTGTCTCGCCAAAGCTGACAAATAAACAGACGGACAAGCCGCACTGCACGTGTGAACAGGGGAATGAGCGAGCGAGCGGGGATAGGGCGCCTCCTGCGCTTAAAAGCTTACAGCACCTGGTATTCCCAGGCGGTCTCCCATCCAAGTACTAACCAGGCCCATCCCTGTTTAGCTTCCGAGATCAGACAAGATCAGGCGTGCTCAAGGGGGTGTGGCCGTAAGCAAGAGCAAGGCTCGCTGGCACCCTTCTTATTGAGAGGACAGCTCCGTCACCTCTTTTACGACGCTGCTTTTTTTCCCTTGCGTTTTTCTCTTCTTCCCACGTTCTCTCTCTTCACTGCCTTCGTCCCCGCTCTATTTCACTTCAGCCTTTCACTCTTGCTTCCTTCCAATGAGAACGGAGCTGCGGGAGAAAGGGCGCTATAGAGGATCGCTGTGGAGAGCTGCTGCTGTGCTTTGACATCTGAGCTCTGTGGAAAACGATCTCAATACAATTCTGAAAAACGCGACTCTCCGAACGCCAGCCGAACAAGTCTCCACAGCCGAAGCGCTGTGTCTCTTTTCAGCTGGCGATAAACCTTTCCTCGATCCTTTGCGGACTTGTTAAACTGTTCCTGATCAGAATAAAAAACGCTCACGCTAATACACAAGCACCCGTGTCTCGCCAAAGCTGACAAATAAACAGACGGACAAGCCGCACTGCACGTATGAACAGGGGAATGAGCGAGCGAGCGGGGATAGGGCGCCTCCTGCGCTAAAAAGCTTACAGCACCTGGTATTCCCAGGCGGTCTCCCATCCAAGTACTAACCAGGCCCATCCCTGTTTAGCTTCCGAGATCAGACGAGATCAGGCGTGCTCAAGGGGGTGTGGCCATAAGCGAGAGCAAGGCTCGCTGGCACCCTTCTTATTGAGAGGACATCTCCGTCACCTCTTTTACGACGCTGCTTTTTTTCCCTTGCGTTTTTCTCTTCTTCCCACGTTCTCTCTCTTCACTGCCTTCATCCCCGCTCTATTTCACTTCAGCCTTTCACTCTTGCTTCCTTCCAATGAGGACGGAGCTGCGGGAGAAAGGGCGCTATAGAGGATCGCTGTGGAGAGCTGCTGCTGTGCTTTGACATCTGAGCTCTGAGGAAAACGATCTCAATACAATTCTGAGAAACGCGACTCTCCGAACGCCAGCCGAACAAGTCTCCACAGCCGAAGCGCTGTGTCTCTTTTCAGCTGGCGATAAACCTTTCCTCGATCCTTTGCGGACTTGTAAAACTGTTCCTGATCAGAATAAAAAACGCTCACGCTAATACACAAGCACCCGTGTCTCGCCAAAGCTGACAAACAGACGGACAAGCCGCACTGCACGTGTGAACAGGGGAATGAGCGAGCGAGCGGGGATAGGGCGCCTCCTGCGCTTAAAAGCCTACAGCACCTGGTATTCCCAGGCGGTCTCCCATCCAAGTACTAACCAGGCCCATCCCTGTTTAGCTTCCGAGATCAGACGAGATCAGGCGTGCTCAAGGGGGTGTGGCCGTAAGCGAGAGCAAGGCTCGCTGGCACCCTTCTTATTGAGAGGACAGCTCCGTCACCTCTTTTACGACGCTGCTTTTTTTCCCTTGCGTTTTTCTCTTCTTCCCACGTTCTCTCTCTTCACTGCCTTCGTCCCCGCTCTATTTCACTTCAGCCTTTCACTCTTGCTTCCTTCCAATGAGGACGGAGCTGCGGGAGAAAGGGCGCTATAGAGGATCGCTGTGGAGAGCTGCTGCTGTGCTTTGACATCTGAGCTCTGTGGAAAACGATCTCAATACAATTCTGAAAAACGCGACTCTCCGAACGCCAGCCGAACAAGTCTCCACAGCCGAAGCGCTGTGTCTCTTTTCAGCTAACGATAAACCTTTCCTCGATCCTTTGCGGACTTGTAAAACTGTTCCTGATCAGAATAAAAAACGCTCACGCTAATACACAAGCACCCGTGTCTCGCCAAAGCTGACAAATAAACAGACGGACAAGCCGCACTGCACGTGTGAACAGGGGAATGAGCGAGCGAGCGGGGATAGGGCGCCTCCTGCGCTTAAAAGCTTACAGCACCTGGTATCCCCAGGCGGTCTCCCATCCAAGTACTAACCAGGCCCATCCCTGTTTAGCTTCCGAGATCAGACAAGATCAGGTGTGCTCAAGGGGGTGTGGCCGTAAACGAGAGCAAGGCTCGCTGGCACCCTTCTTATTGAGAGGACAGCTCCGTCACCTCTTTTATGACGCTGCTTTTTTTCCCTTGCGTTTTTCTCTTCTTCCCACGTTCTCTCTCTTCACTGCCTTCGTCCCCGCTCTATTTCACTTCAGCCTTTCACTCTTGCTTCCTTCCAATGAGGACGGAGCTGCGGGAGAAAGGGCGCTATAGAGGATCGCTGTGGAGAGCTGCTGCTGTGCTTTGACATCTGAGCTCTGTGGAAAACGATCTCAATACAATTCTGAAAAACGCGACTCTCCGAACGCCAGCCGAACAAGTCTCCACAGCCGAAGCGCTGTGTCTCTTTTCAGCTGGCGATAAACCTTTCTTCGATCTTTTGCGGACTTGTAAAACTGTTCCTGATCAGAATAAAAAACGCTCACGCTAATACACAAGCACCCGCGTCTCGCCAAAGCTGACAAATAAACAGACGGACAAGCCGCACTGCACGTGTGAACAGGGGAATGAGCGAGCGAGCGGGGATAGGGCGCCTCCTGCGCTTAAAAGCTTACAGGACCTGGTATTCCCAGGCGGTCTCCCATCCAAGTACTAACCAGGTCCATCCCTGTTTAGCTTCCGAGATCAGACGAGATCAGGCGTGCTCAAGGGGGTGTGGCCGTAAGCGAGAGCAAGGCTCGCTGGCACCCTTCTTATTGAGAGGACAGCTCCGTCACCTCTTTTATGACGCTGCTCTTTTTCCCTTGCGTTTTTCTCTTCTTCCCACATTCTCTCTCTTCACTGCCTTCGTCCCCGCTCTATTTCACTTCAGCCTTTCACTCTTGCTTCCTTCCAATGAGGACGGAGCTGCGGGAGAAAGGGCGCTATAGAGGATCGCTGTGGAGAGCTGCTGCTGTGCTTTGACATCTGAGCTCTGTGGAAAACGATCTCAATACAATTCTGAAAAACGCGACTCTCCAAACGCCAGCCGAACAAGTCTCCACAGCCGAAGCGCTGTGTCTCTTTTCAGCTGGCGATAAACCTTTCCTCGATCCTTTGCGGACTTGTAAAACTGTTCCTGATCAGAATAAAAAACGCTCACGCTAATACACAAGCACCCGTGTCTCCCCAAAGCTGACAAATAAACAGACGGACAAGCCGCACTGCACGTGTGAACAGGGGAATGAGCGAGCGAGCGGGGATAGGGCGCCTCCTGCGCTTAAAAGCTTACAGCACCTGGTATTCCCAGGCGGTCTCCCATCCAAGTACTAACCAGGCCCATCCCTGTTTAGCTTCCGAGATCAGACGAGATCAGGCGTGCTCAAGGGGGTGTGGCCGAAAGCGAGAGCAAGGCTCGCTGGCACCCTTCTTATTGAGAGGACAGCTCCGTCACCTCTTTTACGACGCTGCTCTATTTCCCTTGCGTTTTTCTCTTCTTCGCACGTTCTCTCTCTTCACTGCCTTCGTCCCCGCTCTATTTCACTTCAGCCTTTCACTCTTGCTTCCTTCCAATGAGGACGGAGCTGCGGGAGAAAGGGCGCTATAGAGGATCGCTGTGGAGAGCTGCTGCTGTGCTTTGACATCTGAGCTCTGTGGAAAACGATCTCAATACAATTCTGAAAAACGCGACTCTCCGAACGCCAGCCGAACAAGTCTCCACAGCCGAAGCGCTGTGTCTCTTTTCAGCTGGCGATAAACCTTTCTTCGATCCTTTGCGGACTTGTTAAACTGTTCCTGATCAGAATAAAAAACGCTCACGCTAATACACAAGCACCCGTGTCTCGCCAAAGCTGACAAATAAACAGACGGACAAGCCGCACTGCACGTATGAACAGGGGAATGAGCGAGCGAGCGGGGATAGGGCGCCTCCTGCGCTTAAAAGCTTACAGCACCTGGTATTCCCAGGCGGTCCCCCATACAAGTACTAACCAAGCCCATCCCTGTTTAGCTTCCGAGATCAGACGAGATCAGGCGTGCTCAAGTGGGTGTGGCCATAAGCGAGTGCAAGGCTCGCTGGCACCCTTCTTATTGAGAGGACAGCTCCGTCACCTCTTTTACGACGCTGCTTTTTTTCCCTTGCGTTTTTCTCTTCTTCCCACGTTCTCTCTCTTCACTGCCTTCGTCCCTGCTCTATTTCACTTCAGCCTTTCACTCTTGCTTCCTTCCAATGAGGACGGAGCTGCGGGAGAAAGGGCGCTATAGAGGATCGCTGTGGAGAGCTGCTGCTGTGCTTTGACATCTGAGCTCTGTGGAAAACGATCTCAATACAATTCTGAAAAACGCGACTCTCCGAACGCCAGCCGAACAAGTCTCCACAGCCGAAGCGCTGTGTCTCTTTTCAGCTGGCGATAAACCTTTCCTCGATCCTTTGCGGACTTGTAAAACTGTTCCTGATCAGAATAAAAAACGCTCACGCTAATACACAAGCACCCGTGTCTCGCCAAAGCTGACAAATAAACAGACGGACAAGCCGCACTGCACGTGTGAACAGGGGAATGAGCGAGCGAGCGGGGATAGGGCGCCTCCTGCGCTTAAAAGCTTACAGCACCTGGTATTCCCAGGCGGTCTCCCATCCAAGTACTAACCAGGCCCATCCCTGTTTAGCTTCCGAGATCAGACGAGATCAGGCGTGCACAAGGGGGTGTGGCCATAAGCGAGAGCAAGGCTCGCTGGCACCCTTCTTATTGAGAGGACAGCTCCGTCACCTCTTTTACGACGCTGCTTTTTTCCCTTGCGTTTTTCTCTTCTTCCCACGTTCTCTCTCTTCACAGCCTTCGTCCCCGCTCTATTTCACTTCAGCCTTTCACTCTTGCTTCCTTCCAATGAGGACGGAGCTGCGGGAGAAAGGGCGCTATAGAGGATCGCTGTGGAGAGCTGCTGCTGTGCTTTGACATCTGAGCTCTGTGGAAAACGATCTCAATACAATTCTGAAAAACGCGACTCTCCGAACGCCAGCCGAACAAGTCTCCACAGCCGAAGCGCTGTGTCTCTTTTCAGCTGGCGATAAACCTTTCTTCGATCCTTTGCGGACTTGTAAAACTGTTCCTGATCAGAATAAAAAACGCTCACGCTAATACACAAGCACCCGTGTCTCGCCAAAGCTGACAAATAAACAGACGGACAAGCCGCACTGCACGTGTGAACAGGGGAATGAGCGAGCGAGCGGGGATAGGGCGCCTCCTTCGCTTAAAAGCTTACAGCACCTGGTATTCCCAGGCGGTCTCCCATCCAAGTACTAACCAGGCCCATCCCTGTTTAGCTTCCGAGATCAGACAAGATCAGGCGTGCTCAAGGGGGTGTGGCCGTAAGCGCGAGCAAGGCTCGCTGGCACCCCTCTTATTGAGAGGACAGCTCCGTCACCTCTTTTACGACGCTGCTTTTTTTCCCTTGCGTTTTTCTCTTCTTCCCACGTTCTCTCTCTTCACTGCCTTCGTCCCCGCTCTATTTCACTTCAGCCTTTCACTCTTGCTTCCTTCCAATGAGGACGGAGCTGCGGGAGAAAGGGGGCTATAGAGGATCGCTGTGGAGAGCTGCTGCTGTGCTTTGACATCTGAGCTCTGTGGAAAACGATCTCAATACAATTCTGAAAAACGCGACTCTCCGAACGCCAGCCGAACAAGTCTCCACAGCCGAAGCGCTGTGTCTCTTTTCAGCTGGCGATAAACCTTTCTTCGATCTTTTGCGGACTTGTAAAACTGTTCCTGATCAGAATAAAAAACGCTCACGCTAATACACAAGCACCCGCGTCTCGCCAAAGCTGACAAATAAACAGACGGACAAGCCGCACTGCACGTGTGAACAGGGGAATGAGCGAGCGAGCAGGGATAGGGCGCCTCCTGCGCTTAAAGGCTTACAGCACCTGGTATTCCCAGGCGGTCTCCCATCCAAGTACTAACCAGGCCCATCCCTGTTTAGCTTCCGAGATCAGACGAGATCAGGCGTGCTCAA
>NC_090709.1:29330045-29335045 GCF_040954835.1 Lepisosteus oculatus
TTCACTCTTGCTTCCTTCCAATGAGGACGGAGCTGCGGGAGAAAGGGCGCTATAGAGGATCGCTGTGGAGAGCTGCTGCTGTGCTTTGACATCTGAGCTCTGTGGAAAACGATCTCAATACAATTCTGAAAAACGCGACTCTCCGAACGCCAGCCGAACAAGTCTCCACAGCCGAAGCGCTGTGTCTCTTTTCAGCTGGCGATAAACCTTTCCTCGATCCTTTGCGGACTTGTAAAACTGTTCCTGATCAGAATAAAAAACGCTCACGCTAATACACAAGCACCCGTGTCTCGCCAAAGCTGACAAATAAAGAGACGGACAAGCCGCACTGCACGTGTGAACAGGGGAATGAGCGAGCGAGCGGGGATAGGGCGCCTCCTGCGCTTAAAAGCTTACAGCACCTGGTATTCCCAGGCGGTCTCCCATCCAAGTACTAACCAGGCCCATCCCTGTTTAGCTTCCGAGATCAGACGAGATCAGGCATGCTCAAGGTGGTGTGGCCGTAAGCGAGAGCAAGGCTCGCTGGCACCCTTCTTATTGAGAGGACAGCTCCGTCACCTCTTTTACGACGCTGCTTTTTTTCCCTTGCGTTTTTCTCTTCTTCCCACGTTCTCTCTCTTCACTGCCTTCGTCCCCGCTCTATTTCACTTCAGCCTTTCACTCTTGCTTCCTTCCAATGAGGACGGAGCTGCGGGAGAAAGGGCACTATAGAGGATCGCTGTGGAGAGCTGCTGCTGTGCTTTGACATCTGAGCTCTGTGGAAAACGATCTCAATACAATTCTGAAAAACGCGACTCTCCGAACGCCAGCCGAACAAGTCTCCACAGCCGAAGCGCTGTGTCTCTTTTCAGCTGGCGATAAACCTTTCCTCGATCCTTTGCGGACTTGTAAAACTGTTCCTGATCAGAATAAAAAACGCTCACGCTAATACACAAGCACCCGTGTCTCGCCAAAGCTGACAAATAAACAGACGGACAAGCTGCACTGCACGTGTGAACAGGGGAATGAGCGAGCGAGCGGGGATAGGGCGCCTCCTGCGCTTAAAAGCTTACAGCACCTGGTATTCCCAGGCGGTCTCCCATCCAAGTACTAACCAGGCCCATCCCTGTTTAGCTTCCGAGATCAGACGAGATCAGGTGTGCTCAAGGGGGTGTGGCCGTAAGCGAGAGCAAGGCTCGCTGGCACCCTTCTTATTGAGAGGACAGCTCCGTCACCTCTTTTACGACGCTGCTTTTTTTCCCTTGCGTTTTTCTCTTCTTCCCACGTTCTCTCTCTTCACTGCCTTCATCCCCGCTCTATTTCACTTCAGCCTTTCACTCTTGCTTCCTTCCAATGAGGACGGAGCTGCGGGAGAAAGGGCGCTATAGAGGATCGCTGTGGAGAGCTGCTGCTGTGCTTTGACATCTGAGCTCTGTGGAAAACGATCTCAATACAATTCTGAAAAACGCGACTCTCCGAACGCCAGCCGAACAAGTCTCCACAGCCGAAGCGCTGTGTCTCTTTTCAGCTGGCGATAAACCTTTCCTCGATCCTTTGCGGACTTGTAAAACTGTTCATGATCAGAATAAAAAACGCTCACGCTAATACACAAGCACCCGCGTCTCGCCAAAGCTGACAAATAAACAGACGGACAAGCCGCACTGCACGTGTGAACAGGGGAATGAGCGAGCGAGCGGGGATAGGGCGCCTCCTGCGCTTAAAAGCTTACAGGACCTGGTATTCCCAGGCGGTCTCCCATCCAAGTACTAACCAGGTCCATCCCTGTTTAGCTTCCGAGATCAGACGAGATCAGGCGTGCTCAAGGGGGTGTGGCCGTAAGCAAGAGCAAGGCTCGCTGGCACCCTTCTTATTGAGAGGACAGCTCCGTCACCTCTTTTATGACGCTGCTCTTTTTCCCTTGCGTTTTTCTCTTCTTCCCACATTCTCTCTCTTCACTGCCTTCGTCCCCGCTCTATTTCACTTCAGCCTTTCACTCTTGCTTCCTTCCAATGAGGACGGAGCTGCGGGAGAAAGGGCGCTATAGAGGATCGCTGTGGAGAGCTGCTGCTGTGCTTTGACATCTGAGCTCTGTGGAAAACGATCTCAATACAATTCTGAAAAACGCGACTCTCCAAACGCCAGCCGAACAAGTCTCCACAGCCGAAGCGCTGTGTCTCTTTTCAGCTGGCGATAAACCTTTCCTCGATCCTTTGCGGACTTGTAAAACTGTTCCTGATCAGAATAAAAAACGCTCACGCTAATACACAAGCACCCGTGTCTCCCCAAAGCTGACAAATAAACAGACGGACAAGCCGCACTGCACGTGTGAACAGGGGAATGAGCGAGCGAGCGGGGATAGGGCGCCTCCTGCGCTTAAAAGCTTACAGCACCTGGTATTCCCAGGCGGTCTCCCATCCAAGTACTAACCAGGCCCATCCCTGTTTAGCTTCCGAGATCAGACGAGATCAGGCGTGCTCAAGGGGGTGTGGCCGAAAGCGAGAGCAAGGCTCGCTGGCACCCTTCTTATTGAGAGGACAGCTCCGTCACCTCTTTTACGACGCTGCTCTATTTCCCTTGCGTTTTTCTCTTCTTCGCACGTTCTCTCTCTTCACTGCCTTCGTCCCCGCTCTATTTCACTTCAGCCTTTCACTCTTGCTTCCTTCCAATGAGGACGGAGCTGCGGGAGAAAGGGCGCTATAGAGGATCGCTGTGGAGAGCTGCTGCTGTGCTTTGACATCTGAGCTCTGTGGAAAACGATCTCAATACAATTCTGAAAAACGCGACTCTCCGAACGCCAGCCGAACAAGTCTCCACAGCCGAAGCGCTGTGTCTCTTTTCAGCTGGCGATAAACCTTTCCTCGATCCTTTGCGGACTTGTTAAACTGTTCCTGATCAGAATAAAAAACGCTCACGCTAATACACAAGCACCCGTGTCTCGCCAAAGCTGACAAATAAACAGACGGACAAGCCGCACTGCACGTATGAACAGGGGAATGAGCGAGCGAGCGGGGATAGGGCGCCTCCTGCGCTTAAAAGCTTACAGCACCTGGTATTCCCAGGCGGTCCCCCATACAAGTACTAACCAAGCCCATCCCTGTTTAGCTTCCGAGATCAGACGAGATCAGGCGTGCTCAAGTGGGTGTGGCCATAAGCGAGTGCAAGGCTCGCTGGCACCCTTCTTATTGAGAGGACAGCTCCGTCACCTCTTTTACGACGCTGCTTTTTTTCCCTTGCGTTTTTCTCTTCTTCCCACGTTCTCTCTCTTCACTGCCTTCGTCCCTGCTCTATTTCACTTCAGCCTTTCACTCTTGCTTCCTTCCAATGAGGACGGAGCTGCGGGAGAAAGGGCGCTATAGAGGATCGCTGTGGAGAGCTGCTGCTGTGCTTTGACATCTGAGCTCTGTGGAAAACGATCTCAATACAATTCTGAAAAACGCGACTCTCCGAACGCCAGCCGAACAAGTCTCCACAGCCGAAGCGCTGTGTCTCTTTTCAGCTGGCGATAAACCTTTCCTCGATCCTTTGCGGACTTGTAAAACTGTTCCTGATCAGAATAAAAAACGCTCACGCTAATACACAAGCACCCGTGTCTCGCCAAAGCTGACAAATAAACAGACGGACAAGCCGCACTGCACGTGTGAACAGGGGAATGAGCGAGCGAGCGGGGATAGGGCGCCTCCTGCGCTTAAAAGCTTACAGCACCTGGTATTCCCAGGCGGTCTCCCATCCAAGTACTAACCAGGCCCATCCCTGTTTAGCTTCCGAGATCAGACGAGATCAGGCGTGCACAAGGGGGTGTGGCCATAAGCGAGAGCAAGGCTCGCTGGCACCCTTCTTATTGAGAGGACAGCTCCGTCACCTCTTTTACGACGCTGCTTTTTTCCCTTGCGTTTTTCTCTTCTTCCCACGTTCTCTCTCTTCACAGCCTTCGTCCCCGCTCTATTTCACTTCAGCCTTTCACTCTTGCTTCCTTCCAATGAGGACGGAGCTGCGGGAGAAAGGGCGCTATAGAGGATCGCTGTGGAGAGCTGCTGCTGTGCTTTGACATCTGAGCTCTGTGGAAAACGATCTCAATACAATTCTGAAAAACGCGACTCTCCGAACGCCAGCCGAACAAGTCTCCACAGCCGAAGCGCTGTGTCTCTTTTCAGCTGGCGATAAACCTTTCTTCGATCCTTTGCGGACTTGTAAAACTGTTCCTGATCAGAATAAAAAACGCTCACGCTAATACACAAGCACCCGTGTCTCGCCAAAGCTGACAAATAAACAGACGGACAAGCCGCACTGCACGTGTGAACAGGGGAATGAGCGAGCGAGCGGGGATAGGGCGCCTCCTTCGCTTAAAAGCTTACAGCACCTGGTATTCCCAGGCGGTCTCCCATCCAAGTACTAACCAGGCCCATCCCTGTTTAGCTTCCGAGATCAGGCGTGCTCAAGGGGGTGTGGCCGTAAGCGAGAGCAAGGCTCGCTGGCACCCCTCTTATTGAGAGGACAGCTCCGTCACCTCTTTTACGACGCTGCTTTTTTTCCCTTGCGTTTTTCTCTTCTTCCCACGTTCTCTCTCTTCACTGCCTTCGTCCCCGCTCTATTTCACTTCAGCCTTTCACTCTTGCTTCCTTCCAATGAGGACGGAGCTGCGGGAGAAAGGGCGCTATAGAGGATCGCTGTGGAGAGCTGCTGCTGTGCTTTGACATCTGAGCTCTGTGGAAAACGATCTCAATACAATTCTGAAAAACGCGACTCTCCGAACGCCAGCCGAACAAGTCTCCACAGCCGAAGCGCTGTGTCTCTTTTCAGCTGGCGATAAACCTTTCCTCGATCCTTTGCGGACTTGTAAAACTGTTCCTGATCAGAATAAAAAACGCTCACGCTAATACACAAGCACCCGTGTCTCGCCAAAGCTGACAAATAAACAGACGGACAAGCCTCACTGCACGTGTGAACAGGGGAATGAGCGAGCGAGCGGGGATAGGGCGCCTCCTGCGCTTAAAAGCTTACAGCACATGGTACTCCCAGGCGGT
>NC_090709.1:29347545-29350045 GCF_040954835.1 Lepisosteus oculatus
CGAGATCAGGCGTGCTCAAGGGGGTGTGGCCGTAAGCGAGAGCAAGGCTCGCTGGCACCCTTCTTATTGAGAGGACAGCTCCGTCACCTCTTTTACGACGCTGCTTTTTTTCCCTTGCGTTTTTCTCTTCTTCCCACGTTCTCTCTCTTCACTGCCTTCGTCCCCGCTCTGTTTCACTTCAGCCTTTCACTCTTGCTTCCTTCCAATGAGGACGGAGCTGCGGGAGAAAGGGCGCTATAGAGGATCGCTGTGGAGAGCTGCTGCTGTGCTTTGACATCTGAGCTCTGTGGAAAACGATCTCAATACAATTCTGAAAAACGCGACTCTCCGAACGCCAGCCGAACAAGTCTCCACAGCCGAAGCGCTGTGTCTGTTTTCAGCTGGCGATAAACCTTTCCTCGATCCTTTGCGGACTTGTAAAACTGTTCCTGATCAGAATAAAAAACGCTCACGCTAATACACAAGCACCCGTGTCTCGCCAAAGCTGACAAATAAACAGACGGACAAGCCGCACTGCACGTGTGAACAGGGGAATGAGCGAGCGAGCGGGGATAGGGCGCCTCCTGCGCTTAGAAGCTTGAAGCACCTGGTATTCCCAGGCGGTCTCCCATCCAAGTACTAACCAGGCCCATCCCTGTTTAGCTTCCGAGATCAGACGAGATCAGGCGTGCTCAAGGGGGTGTGGCCGTAAGCGAGAGCAAGGCTCGCTGGCACCCTTCTTATTGAGAGGACAGCTCCGTCACCTCTTTTACGACGCTGCTTTTTTTCCCTTGCGTTTTTCTCTTCTTCCCACGTTCTCTCTCTTCACTGCCTTCGTCCCCGCTCTATTTCACTTCAGCCTTTCACTCTTGCTTCCTTCCAATGAGGACGGAGCTGCGGGAGAAAGGGCGCTATAGAGGATCGCTGTGGAGAGCTGCTGCTGTGCTTTGACATCTGAGCTCTGTGGAAAACGATCTCAATACAATTCTGAAAAACGCGACTCTCCGAACGCCAGCCGAACAAGTCTCCACAGCCGAAGCGCTGTGTCTCTTTTCAGCTGGCGATAAACCTTTCCTCGATTCTTTGCGGACTTGTTAAACTGTTCCTGATCAGAATAAAAAACGCTCACGCTAATACACAAGCACCCGTGTCTCGCCAAAGCTGACAAATAAACAGACGGACAAGCCGCACTGCACGTGTGAACAGGGGAATGAGCGAGCGAGCGGGGATAGGGCGCCTCCTGCGCTTAAAAGCTTACAGCACATGGTATTCCCAGGCGGTCTCCCATCCAAGTACTAACCAGGCCCATCCCTGTTTAGCTTCCGAGATCAGACGAGATCAGGCGTGCTCAAGGGGGTGTGGCCGTAAGCGAGAGCAAGGCTCGCTGGCACCCTTCTTATTGAGAGGACAGCTCCGTCACCTCTTTTACGACGCTGCTTTTTTTCCCTTGCGTTTTTCTCTTCTTCCCACGTTCTCTCTCTTCACTGCCTTCGTCCCCGCTCTATTTCACTTCAGCCTTTCACTCTTGCTTCCTTCCAATGAGGACGGAGCTGCGGGAGAAAGGGCGCTATAGAGGATCGCTGTGGAGAGCTGCTGATGTGCTTTGACATCTGAGCTCTGTGGAAAACGATCTCAATACAATTCTGAAAAACGCGACTCTCCGAACGCCAGCCGAACAAGTCTCCACAGCCGAAGCGTTGTGTCTCTTTTCAGCTGGCGATAAACCTTTCCTCGATCCTTTGCGGACTTGTTAAACTGTTCCTGATCAGAATAAAAAACGCTCACGCTAATACACAAGCACCCGTGTCTCGCCAAAGCTGACAAATAAACAGACGGACAAGCCGCACTGCACGTGTGAACAGGGGAATGAGCGAGCGAGCGGGGATAGGGCGCCTCCTGCGCTTAAAAGCTTACAGCACCTGGTATTCCCAGGCGGTCTCCCATCCAAGTACTAACCAGGCCCATCCCTGTTTAGCTTCCGAGATCAGACGAGATCAGGCGTGCTCAAGGGGGTGTGGCCGTAAGCGAGAGCAAGGCTCGCTGGCACCCTTCTTATTGAGAGGACAGCTCCGTCACCTCTTTTACGACGCTGCATTTTTTCCCTTGCGTTTTTCTCTTCTTCCCACGTTCTCTCTCTTCACTGCCTTCGTCCCTGCTCTATTTCACTTCAGCCTTTCACTCTTGCTTCCTTCCAATGAGGACGGAGCTGCGGGAGAAAGGGCGCTATAGAGGATTGCTGTGGAGAGCTGCTGCTGTGCTTTGACATCTGAGCTCTGTGGAAAACGATCTCAATACAATTCTGAAAAACGCGACTCTCCGAACGCCAGCCGAACAAGTCTCCACAGCCGAAGCGCTGTGTCTCTTTTCAGCTGGCGATAAACCATTCCTCGATCCTTTGCGGACTTGTAAAACTGTTCCTGATCAGAATAAAAAACGCTCACGCTAATACACAAGCACCCGTGTCTCGCCAAAGCTGACAAATAAACAGACGGACAAGCCGCACTGCACGTGTGAACAGGGG
>NC_090709.1:29357545-29367545 GCF_040954835.1 Lepisosteus oculatus
CTATTTCACTTCAGCCTTTCACTCTTGCTTCCTTCCAATGAGGACGGAGCTGCGGGAGAAAGGGCGCTATAGAGGATTGCTGTGGAGAGCTGCTGCTGTGCTTTGACATCTGAGCTCTGTGGAAAACGATCTCAATACAATTCTGAAAAACGCGACTCTCCGAACGCCAGCCGAACAAGTCTCCACAGCTGATGCGCTGTGTCTCTTTTCAGCTGGCGATAAACCTTTCCTCGATCCTTTGCGGACTTGTAAAACTGTTCCTGATCAGAATAAAAAACGCTCACTCTAATACACAAGCACCCGTGTCTCGCCAAAGCTGACAAATAAACAGACGGACAAGCCGCACTGCACGTGTGAACAGGGGAATGAGCGAGCGAGCGGGGATAGGGCGCCTCCTGCGCTTAAAAGCTTACAGCACCTGGTATTCCCAGGCGGTCTCCCATCCAAGTACTAACCAGGCCCATCCCTGTTTAGCTTCCGAGATCAGATGAGATCAGGCGTGCTCAAGGGGGTGTGGCCGTAAGCAAGAGCAAGGCTCGCTGGCACCCTTCTTATTGAGAGGACAGCTCCGTCACCTCTTTTACGAAGCTCCTTTTTTTCCCTTGCGTTTCTCTCTTCTTCCCACGTTCTCTCTCTTCACTGCCTTCGTCCCCGCTCTATTTCACTTCAGCCTTTCACTCTTGCTTCCTTCCAATGAGGACGGAGCTGCGGGAGAAAGGGCGCTATAGAGGATCGCTGTGGAGAGCTGCTGCTGTGCTTTGACATCTGAGCTCTGTGGAAAACGATCTCAATACAATTCTGAAAAACGCGACTCTCCGAACGCCAGCCGAACAAGTCTCCACAGCCGAAGCGCTGTGTCTCTTTTCAGCTGGCGATAAATCTTTCCTCGATCCTTTGCGGACTTGTTAAACTGTTCCTGATCAGAATAAAAATCGCTCACGCTAATACACAAGCACCCGTGTCTCGCCAAAGCTGACAAATAAACAGACGGACAAGCCGCACTGCACGTGTGAACAGGGGAATGAGCGAGCGAGCGGGGATAGGGCGCCTCCTGCGCTTAAAAGCTTACAGCACCTGGTATTCCCAGGCGGTCTCCGATCCAAGTACTAACCAGGCCCATCCCTGTTTAGCTTCCGAGATCAGACGAGATCAGGCGTGCTCAAGGGGGTGTGGCCGTAAGCGAGAGCAAGGCTCGCTGGCACCCTTCTTATTGAGAGGACAGCTCCGTCACCTCTTTTACGACGCTGCTTTTTTTCCCTTGCGTTTTTCTCTTCTTCCCACGTTCTCTCTCTTCACTGCCTTCGTCCCCGCTCTATTTCACTTCAGCCTTTCACTCTTGCTTCCTTCCAATGAGGACGGAGCTGCGGGAGAAAGGGCGCTATAGAGGATCGCTGTGGAGAGCTGCTGCTGTGCTTTGACATCTGAGCTCTGTGGAAAACGATCTCAATACAATTCTGAAAAACGCGACTCTCCGAACGCCAGCCGAACAAGTCTCCACAGCCGAAGCGCTGTGTCTCTTTTCAGCTGGCGATAAACCTTTCCTCGATCCTTTGCGGACTTGTTAAACTGTTCCTGATCAGAATAAAAAACGCTCACGCTAATACACAAGCACCCGTGTCTCGCCAAAGCTGACAAATAAACAGACGGACAAGCCGCACTGCACGTATGAACAGGGGAATGAGCGAGCGAGCGGGGATAGGGCGCCTCCTGCGCTAAAAAGCTTACAGCACCTGGCATTCCCAGGCGGTCTCCCATCCAAGTACTAACCAGGCCCATCCCTGTTTAGCTTCCGAGATCAGACGAGATCAGGCGTGCTCAAGGGGGTGTGGCCGTAAACGAGAGCAAGGCTCGCTGGCACCCTTCTTATTGAGAGGACATCTCCGTCACCTCTTTTACGACGCTGCTTTTTTTCCCTTGCGTTTTTCTCTTCTTCCCACGTGCTCTCTCTTCACTGCCTTCATCCCCGCTCTATTTCACTTCAGCCTTTCACTCTTGCTTCCTTCCAATGAGGACGGAGCTGCGGGAGAAAGGGCGCTATAGAGGATCGCTGTGGAGAGCTGCTGCTGTGCTTTGACATCTGAGCTCTGAGGAAAACGATCTCAATACAATTCTGAGAAACGCGACTCTCCGAACGCCAGCCGAACAAGTCTCCACAGCCGAAGCGCTGTGTCTCTTTTCAGCTGGCGATAAACCTTTCCTCGATCCTTTGCGGACTTGTAAAACTGTTCCTGATCAGAATAAAAAACGCTCACGCTAATACACAAGCACCCGTGTCTCGCCAAAGCTGACAAATAAAGAGACGGACAAGCCGCACTGCACGTGTGAACAGGGGAATGAGCGAGCGAGCGGGGATAGGGCGCCTCCTGCGCTTAAAAGCTTACAGCACCTGGCATTCCCAGGCGGTCTCCCATCCAGGTACTAACCAGGCCCATCCCTGTTTAGCTTCCGAGATCAGACGAGATCAAGCGTGCTCAAGGGGGTGTGGCCGTAAGCGAGAGCAAGGCTCGCTGGCACCCTTCTTATTGAGAGGACAGCTCCGTCACCTCTTTTACGACGCTGCTTTTTTTCCCTTGCGTTTTTCTCTTCTTCCCACGTTCTCTCTCTTCACTGCCTTCGTCCCCGCTCTATTTCACTTCAGCCTTTCACTCTTGCTTCCTTCCAATGAGGACGGAGCTGCGGGAGAAAGGGCGCTATAGAGGATCGCTGTGGAGAGCTGCTGCTGTGCTTTGACATCTGAGCTCTGTGGAAAACGATCTCAATACAATTCTGAAAAACGCGACTCTCCGAACGCCAGCCGAACAAGTCTCCACAGCCGAAGCGCTGTGTCTCTTTTCAGCTGGCGATAAACCTTTCCTCGATCCTTTGCGGACTTGTAAAACTGTTCCTGATCAGAATAAAAAACGCTCACGCTAATACACAAGCACCCGTGTCCCGCCAAAGCTGACAAATAAACAGACGGACAAGCCGCACTGCACGTGTGAACAGGGGAATGAGCGAGCGAGCGGGGATAGGGCGCCTCCTGCGCTTAAAAGCTTACAGCACCTGGTATTCCCAGGCGGTCTCCCATCCAGGTACTAACCAGGCCCATCCCTGTTTAGCTTCCGAAATCAGACGAGATCAGGCGTGCTCAAGGGGGTGTGGCCGTAAGCGAGAGCAAGGCTCGCTGGCACCCTTCTTATTGAGAGGACAGCTCCGTCACCTCTTTTACGACGCTGCTTTTTTTCCCTTGCGTTTTTCTCTTCTTCCCACGTTCTCTCTCTTCACTGCCTTCGTCCCCGCTCTATTTCACTTCAGCCTTTCACTCTTGCTTCCTTCCAATGAGGACGGAGCTGCGGGAGAAAGGGCGCTATAGAGGATCGCTGTGGAGAGCTGCTGCTGTGCTTTGACATCTGAGCTCTGTGGAAAACGATCTCAATACAATTCTGAAAAACGCGACTCTCCGAACGCCAGCCGAACAAGTCTCCACAGCCGAAGCGCTGTGTCTCTTTTCAGCTGGCGATAAACCTTTCCTCGATCCTTTGCGGACTTGTAAAACTGTAACTGATCAGAATAAAAAACGCTCACGCTAATACACAAGCACCCGTGTCTCGCCAAAGCTGACAAATAAACAGACGGACAAGCAGCACTGCACGTGTGAACAGGGGAATGAGAGCGAGCGAGCGGGGATAGGGCGCCCCCTGCGCTTAAAAGCTTACAGCACCTGGTATTCCCAGGCGGTCTCCCATCCAAGTACTAACCAGGCCCATCCCTGTTTAGCTTCCGAGATCAGACGAGATCAGGCGTGCTCAAGGGGGTGTGGCCACAAGTAAGAGCAAGACTCGCTGGCACCCTTCTTATTGAGAGGACAGCTCCGTCACCTCTTTTACGACGCTGCTCTTTTTCCCTTGCGTTTTTCTCTTCTTCCCACGTTCTCTCTCTTCACTGCCTTCGTCCCCGCTCTATTTCACTTCAGCCTTTCACTCTTGCTTCCTTCCAATGAGGACGGAGCTGCGGGAGAAAGGGCGCTATAGAGGATCGCTGTGGAGAGCTGCTGCTGTGCTTTGACATCTGAGCTCTGTGGAAAACGATCTCAATACAATTCTGAAAAACGCGACTCTCCGAACGCCAGCCGAACAAGTCTCCACAGCCGAAGCGCTGTGTCTCTTTTCAGCTGGCGATAAACCTTTCCTCGATACTTTGCGGACTTGTAAAACTGTTCCTGATCAGAATAAAAAACGCTCACGCTAATACACAAGCACCTGTGTCTCGCCAAAGCTGACAAATAAACACACGGACAAGCCGCACTGCACGTGTGAACAGAGGAATGAGCGAGCGAGCGGGGATAGGGCGCCTCCTGCGCTTAAAAGCTTACAGCACCTGGTACTCCCAGGCGGTCTCCCATCCAAGTACTAACCAGGCCCATCCCTGTTTAGCTTCCGAGATCAGACGAGATCAGGCGTGCTCAAGGGGGTGTGGGCGTAAGCGAGAGCAAGGCTCGCTGGCACCCTTCTTATTGAGAGGACAGCTCCGTCACCTCTTTTACGACGCTGCTTTTTTTCCCTTGCGTTTTTCTCTTCTTCCCACGTTCTCTCTCTTCACTGCCTTCGTCCCCGCTCTATTTCACTTCAGCCTTTCACTCTTGCTTCCTTCCAATGAGGACGGAGCTGCGGGAGAAAGGGCGCTATAGAGGATCGCTGTGGAGAGCTGCTGCTGTGTTTTGACATCTGAGCTCTGTGGAAAACGATCTCAATACAATTCTGAAAAACGCGACTCTCCGAACGCCAGCCGAACAAGTCTCCACAGCCGAAGCGCTGTGTCTTTTTTCAGCTGGCGATAAACCTTTCTTCGATCCTTTGCGGACTTTTAAAACTGTTCCTGATCAGAATAAAAAACGCTCACGCTAATACACAAGCACCCGTGTCTCGCCAAAGCTGACAAATAAACAGACGGACAAGCCGCACTGCACGTGTGAACAGGGGAATGACCGAGCGAGCGGGGATAGGGCGCCTCCTTCGCTTAAAAGCTTACAGCACCTGGCATTCCCAGGTGGTCTCCCATCCAAGTACTAACCAGGCCCATCCCTGTTTAGCTTCCGAGATCAGACAAGATCAGGCGTGCTCAAGGGGGTGTGGCCGTAAGCGAGAGCCAGAATCGCTGGCACCCCTCTTATTGAGAGGACAGCTCCGTCACCTCTTTTACGACGCTGCTTTTTTTCCCTTGCGTTTTTCTCTTCTTCCCACGTTCTCTCTCTTCACTGCCTTCGTCCCCGCTCTATTTCACTTCAGCCTTTCACTCTTGCTTCCTTCCAATGAGGACGGAGCTGCGGGAGAAAGGGCGCTATAGAGGATCGCTGTGGAGAGCTGCTGCTGTGCTTTGACATCTGAGCTCTGTGGAAAACGATCTCAATACAATTCTGAAAAACGCGACTCTCCGAACGCCAGCCGAACAAGTCTCCACAGCCGAAGCGCTGTGTCTCTTTTCAGCTGGCGATAAACCTTTCTTCGATCTTTTGCGGACTTGTAAAACTGTTCCTGATCAGAATAAAAAACGCTCACGCTAATACACAAGCACCCGCGTCTCGCCAAAGCTGACAAATAAACAGACGGACAAGCCGCACTGCACGTGTGAACAGGGGAATGAGCGAGCGAGCGGGGATAGGGCGCCTCCTGCGCTTAAAGGCTTACAGCACCTGGTATTCCCAGGCGGTCTCCCATCCAAGTACTAACCAGGCCCATCCCTGTTCAGCTTCGGAGATCAGACGAGATCAGGTATGCTCAAGGTGGTGTGGCCGTAAGCGAGAGCAAGGCTCGCTGGCACCCTTCTTATTGAGAGGACAGCTCCGTCACCTCTTTTACGACGCTGCTTTTTTTCCCTTGCGTTTTTCTCTTCTTCCCACGTTCTCTCTCTTCACTGCCTTCGTCCCCGCTCTATTTCACTTCAGCCTTTCACTCTTGCTTCCTTCCAATGAGGACGGAGCTGCGGGAGAAAGGGCGCTATAGAGGATCGCTGTGGAGAGCTGCTGCTGTGCTTTGACATCTGAGCTCTGTGGAAAACGATCTCAATACAATTCTGAAAAACGCGACTCTCCGAACGCCAGCCGAACAAGTCTCCACAGCCGAAGCGTTGTGTCTCTTTTCAGCTGGCGATAAACCTTTCCTCGATCCTTTGCGGACTTGTAAAACTGTTCCTGATCAGAATAAAAAACGCTCACGCTAATACACAAGCACCCGCGTCTCGCCAAAGCTGACAAATAAACAGACGGACAAGCTGCACTGCACGTGTGAACAGGGGAATGAGCGAGCGAGCAGGGATAGGGCGCCTCCTGCGCTTAAAAGCTTACAGCACCTGGTATTCCCAGGCGGTCTCCCATCCAAGTACTAACCAGGCCCATCCCTGTTTAGCTTCCGAGATCAGACGAGATCAGGCGTGCTCAAGGGGGTGTGGCCGTAAGCGAGAGCAAGGCTCGCTGGCACCCTTCTTATTGAGAGGACAGCTCCGTCACCTCTTTTACGACGCTGCTTTTTTTCCCTTGCGTTTTTCTCTTCTTCCCACGTTCTCTCTCTTCACTGCCTTCGTCCCCGCTCTATTTCACTTCAGCCTTTCACTCTTGCTTCCTTCCAATGAGGACGGAGCTGCGGGAGAAAGGGCGCTATAGAGGATCGCTGTGGAGAGCTGCTGCTGTGCTTTGACATCTGAGCTCTGTTGAAAACGATCTCAATACAATTCTGAAAAACGCGACTCTCCGAACGCCAGCCGAACAAGTCTCCACAGCCGAAGCGCTGTGTCTCTTTTTAGCTGGCGATAAACCTTTCCTCGATCCTTTGCGGACTTGTTAAACTGTTCCTGATCAGAATAAAAAACGCTCATGCTAATACACAAGCACCCGTGTCCCGCCAAAGCTGACAAATAAACAGACGGACAAGACGCACTGCACGTGTGAACAGGGGAATGAGCGAGCGAGCGGGGATAGGGCGCCTCCTGCGCTTAAAAGCTTACAGCACCTGGTATTCCCAGGCGGTCTCCCATCCAGGTACTAACCAGGCCCATCCCTGTTTAGCTTCCGAGATCAGACGAGATCAGGCGTGCTCAAGGGGGTGTGGCCGTAAGCGAGAGCAAGGCTCGCTGGCACCCTTCTTATTGAGAGGACAGCTCCGTCACCTCTTTTACGACGCTGCTTTTTTTCCCTTGCGTTTTTCTCTTCTTCCCACGTTCTCTCTCTTCACTGCCTTCGTCCCCGCTCTATTTCACTTCAGCCTTTCACTCTTGCTTCCTTCCAATGAGGACGGAGCTGCGGGAGAAAGGGCGCTATAGAGGATCGCTGTGGAGAGCTGCTGCTGTGCTTTGACATCTGAGCTCTGTGGAAAACGATCTCAATACAATTCTGAAAAACGCGACTCTCCGAACGCCAGCCGAACAAGTCTCCACAGCCGAAGCGCTGTGTCTCTTTTCAGCTGGCGATAAACCTTTCCTCGATCCTTTGCGGACTTGTAAAACTGTTCCTGATCAGAATAAAAAACGCTCACGCTAATACACAAGCACCCGTGTCTCGCCAAAGCTGACAAATAAACAGACGGACAAGCAGCACTGCACGTGTGAACAGGGGAATGAGAGCGAGCGAGCGGGGATAGGGCGCCTCCTGCGCTTAAAAGCTTACAGCACCTGGTATTCCCAGGCGGTCTCCCATCCAAGTACTAACCAGGCCCATCCCTGTTTAGCTTCCGAGATCAGACGAGATCAGGCGTGCTCAAGGGGGTGTGGCCGCAAGTAAGAGCAAGACTCGCTGGCACCCTTCTTATTGAGAGGACAGCTCCGTCACCTCTTTTACGACGCTGCTCTTTTTCCCTTGCGTTTTTCTCTTCTTCCCACGTTCTCTCTCTTCACTGCCTTCGTCCCCGCTCTATTTCACTTCAGCCTTTCACTCTTGCTTCCTTCCAATGAGGACGGAGCTGCGGGAGAAAGGGCGCTATAGAGGATCGCTGTGGAGAGCTGCTGCTGTGCTTTGACATCTGAGCTCTGTGGAAAACGATCTCAATACAATTCTGAAAAACGCGACTCTCCGAACGCCAGCCGAACAAGTCTCCACAGCCGAAGCGCTGTGTCTCTTTTCAGCTGGCGATAAACCTTTCCTCGATCCTTTGCGGACTTGTAAAACTGTTCCTGATCAGAATTAAAAAACGCTCACTCTAATACACAAGCACCCGTGTCTCGCCAAAGCTGACAAATAAACAGACGGACAAGCCGCACTGCACGTGTGAACAGGGGAATGAGCGAGCGAGCGGGGATAGGGCGCCTCCTGCGCTTAAAAGCTTACAGCACCTGGTATTCCCAGGCGGTCTCCCATCCAAGTACTAACCAGGCCCATCCCTGTTTAGCTTCCGAGATCAGACGAGATCAGGCGTGCTCAAGGGGGTGTGGCCATAAGCGAGAGCAAGGCTCGCTGGCACCCTTCTTATTGAGAGGACAGCTCCGTCACCTCTTTTACGACGCTGCTTTTTTTCCCTTGCGTTTTTCTCTTCTTCCCACGTTCTCTCTCTTCACTGCCTTCGTCCCCGCTCTATTTCACTTCAGCCTTTCACTCTTGCTTCCTTCCAATGAGGACGGAGCTGCGGGAGAAAGGGCGCTATAGAGGATCGCTGTGGAGAGCTGCTGCTGTGCTTTGACATCTGAGCTCTGTGGAAAACGATCTCAATACAATTCTGAAAAACGCGACTCTCCGAACGCCAGCCGAACAAGTCTCCCCAGCCGAAGCGCTGTGTCTCTTTTCAGCTGGCGATAAACCTTTCCTCGATCCTTTGCGGACTTGTTAAACTGTTCATGATCAGAATAAAAAACGCTCACGCTAATACACAAGCACCCGTGTCTCGCCAAAGCTGACAAATAAACAGACGGACAAGCCGCACTGCACGTGTGAACAGGGGAATGAGCGAGCGAGCGGGGATAGGGCGCCTCCTGTGCTTAAAAGCTTACAGCACCTGGTATTCCCAGGCGGTCTCCCATCCAAGTACTAACCAGGCCCATCCCTGTTTAGCTTCCGAGATCAGACGAGATCAGGCGTGCTCAAGGGGGTGTGGCCGTAAGCAAGAGCAAGGCTCGCTGGCACCCTTCTTATTGAGAGGACAGCTCCGTCACCTCTTTTACGACGCTGCTTTTTTTCCCTTGCGTTTTTCTCTTCTTCCCACGTTCTCTCTCTTCACTGCCTTCGTCCCCGCTCTATTTCACTTCAGCCTTTCACTCTTGCTTCCTTCCAATGAGGACGGAGCTGCGGGAGAAAGGGCGCTATAGAAAATCGCTGTGGAGAGCTGCTGCTGTGCTTTGACATCTGAGCTCTGTGGAAAACGATCTCAATACAATTCTGAAAAACGCGACTCTCCGAACGCCAGCCGAACAAGTCTCCACAGCCGAAAACTGTGTCTCTTTTCAGCTGGCGATAAACCTTTCCTCGATCCTTTGCTGACTTGTAAAACTGTTCCTGATCAGAATAAAAAACGCTCACGCTAATACACAAGCACCCGTGTCTCGCCAAAGCTGACAAATAAACAGACGGACAAGCCGCACTGCACGTGTGAACAGGGGAATGAGCGAGCGAGCGGGGATAGGGCACCTCCTGCGCTTAAAAGCGTACAGCACCTGGTATTCACAGGCGGTCTCCCATCCAAGTACTAACCAGGCCCATCCCTGTTTAGCTTCCGAGATCAGACGAGATCAGGCGTGCTCAAGGGGGTGTGGCCATAAGCGAGAGCAAGGCTCGCTGTCACCCTTCTTATTGAGAGGACAGCTCCGTCACCTCTTTTACGACGCTGCTTTTTTTCCCTTGCGTTTTTTCTTCTTCCCACGTTCTCTCTCTTCACTGCCTTCGTCCCCGCTCTATTTCACTTCAGCCTTTCACTCTTGCTTCCTTCCAATGAGGACGGAGCTGCGGGAGAAAGGGCGCTATAGAGGATCGCTGTGGAGAGCTGCTGCTGTGCTTTGACATCTGAGCTCTGTGGAAAACGATCTCAATACAATTCTGAAAAACGCGACT
>NC_090709.1:29377545-29387545 GCF_040954835.1 Lepisosteus oculatus
GACAAATAAACAGACGGACAAGCCGCACTGCACGTGTGAACAGGGGAATGAGCGAGCGAGCGGGGATAGGGCGCCTCCTGCGCTTAAAAGCTTACAGCACCTGGTATTCCCATTCGGTCTCCCATCCAAGTACTAACCAGGCCCATCCCTGTTTAGCTTCCGAGATCAGACGAGATCAGGCGTGCTCAAGGGGGTGTGGCCGTAAGCGAGAGCAAGGCTCGCTGGCACCCTTCTTATTGAGAGGACAGCTCCGTCACCTCTTTTACGACGCTGCTTTTTTTCTCTTGCGTTTTTCTCTTCTTCCCACGTTCTCTCTCTTCACTGCCTTCGTCCCCGCTCTATTTCACTTCAGCCTTTCACTCTTGCTTCCTTCCAATGAGGACGGAGCTGCGGGAGAAAGGGCGCTATAGAGGATCGCTGTGGAGAGCTGCTGCTGTGCTTTGACATCTGAGCTCTGTGGAAAACGATCTCAATACAATTCTGAAAAACGCGACTCTCCGAACGCCAGCCGAACAAGTCTCCACAGCCGAAGCGCTGTGTCTCTTTTCAGTTGGCGATAAACCTTTCCTCGATCCTTTGCGGACTTGTAAAGCTGTTCCTGATCAGAATAAAAAACGCTCACGCTAATACACAAGCACCCGTGTCTCGCCAAAGCTGAGAAATAAACAGACGGACAAGCCGCACTGCACGTGTGAACAGGGGAATGAGCGAGCGAGCGGGGATAGGGCGCCTCCTGCGCTTAAAAGCTTACAGCACCTGGTATTCCCAGGCGGTCTCCCATCCAAGTACTAACCAGGCCCATCCCTGTTTAGCTTCCGAGATCAGAAGAGATCAGGCGTGCTCAAGGGGGTGTGGCCGTAAGCAAGAACAAGACTCGCTGGCACCCTTCTTATTGAGAGGACAGCTCCGTCACCTCTTTTGTGACGCTGCTTTTTTTCCCTTGCGTTTTTCTCTTCTTCCCACGTTCACTCTCTTCACTGCCTTCGTCCCCGCTCTATTTCACTTCAGCCTTTCACTCTTGCTTCCTTCCAATGAGGACGGAGCTGCGGGAGAAAGGGCGCTATAGAGGATCGCTGTGGAGAGCTGCTGCTGTGCTTTGACATCTGAGCTCTGTGGAAAACAATCTCAATACAATTCTGAAAAACGCGACTCTCCGAACGCCAGCCGAACAAGTCTCCACAGCCGAAGCGCTGTGTCTCTGTTCAGCTGGCGATAAACCTTTCCTCGATCATTTGCGGACTTGTTAAACTGTTCCTGATCAGAATAAAAAACGCTCACGCTAATACACAAGCACCCGTGTCTCGCCAAAGCTGACAAATAAACAGACGGACAAGCCGCACTGCACGTGTGAACAGGGGAATGAGCCAGCGAGCGGGGATAGGGCGCCTCCTGCGCTTAAAAGCTTACAGCACCTGGTACTCCCAGGCGGTCTCCCATCCAAGTACTAACCAGGCCCATCCCTGTTTAGCTTCCAAGATCAGACGAGATCAGGCGTGCTCAAGGGGGTGTGGCTGTAAGCGAGAGCAAGGCTCGCTGGCACCCTTCTTATTGAGAGGACAGCTCCGTCACCTCTTTTACGACGCTGCTCTTTTTCCCTTGCGTTTTTCTCTTCTTCCCACGTTCTCTCTCTTCACTGCCTTCGTCCCCGCTCTATTTCACTTCAGCCTTTCACTCTTGCTTCCTTCCAATGAGGACGGAGCTGCGGGAGAAAGGGCGCTATAGAGGATCGCTGTGGAGAGCTGCTGCTGTGCTTTGACATCTGAGCTCTGTGGAAAACGATCTCAATACAATTCTGAAAAACGCGACTCTCCGAACGCCAGCCGAACAAGTCTCCACAGCCGAAGCGCTGTGTCTCTTTTCAGCTGGCGATAAACCTTTCCTCGATCCTTTGCGGACTTGTAAAACTGTTCCTGATCAGAATAAAAAACGCTCACGCTAATACACAAGCACCCGTGTCTCGCCAAAGCTGACAAATAAACAGACGGACAAGCCGCACTGCACGTGTGAACAGGGGAATGAGCGAGCGAGCGGGGATAGGGCGCCTCCTGCGCTTAAAAGCTTACAGCACCTGGTATTCCCAGGCGGTCTCCCATCCAAGTACTAACCAGGCCCATCCCTGTTTAGCTTCCGAGATCAGACGAGATCAGGCGTGCTCAAGGGGGTGTGGCCGCAAGTAAGAGCAAGGCTCGCTGGCACCCTTCTTATTGAGAGGACAGCTCCGTCACCTCTTTTACGACGCTGCTCTTTTTCCCTTGCGTTTTTATCTTCTTCCCACGTTCTCTCTCTTCACTGCCTTCGTCCCCGCTCTATTTCACTTCAGCCTTTCACTCTTGCTTCCTTCCAATGAGGACGGAGCTGCGGGAGAAAGGGCGCTATAGAGGATCGCTGTGGAGAGCTGCTGCTGTGCTTTGACATCTGAGCTCTGTGGAAAACGTACTCAATACAATTCTGAAAAACGCGACTCTCCGAACGCCAGCCGAACAAGTCTCCACAGCCGAAGCGCTGTGTCTCTTTTCAGCTGGCGATAAACCTTTCCTCGATCCTTTGCGGACTTGTAAAACTGTTCCTGATCAGAATTAAAAAACGCTCACGCTAATACACAAGCACCCGTGTCTCGCCAAAGCTGACAAATAAACAGACGGACAAGCCGCACTGCACGTGTGAACAGGGGAATGAGCAAGCGAGCGGGGATAGGGCGCCTCCTGCGCTTAAAAGCTTACAGCACCTGGTATTCCCAGGCGGTCTCCCATCCAAGTACTAACCAGGCCCATCCCTGTTTAGCTTCCGAGATCAGACGAGATCAGGCGTGCTCAAGGGGGTGTGACCATAAGCGAGAGCAAGGCTCGCTGGCACCCTTCTTATTGAGAGGACAGCTCCGTCACCTCTTTTACGACACTGCTTTTTTTCCCTTGCGTTTTTCTCTTCTTCCCACGTTCTCTCTCTTCACTGCCTTCGTACCCGCTCTATTTCACTTCAGCCTTTCACTTTTGCTTCCTTCCAATGAGGACGGAGCTGCGGGAGAAAGGGCGCTATAGAGGATCGCTGTGGAGAGCTGCTGCTGTGCTTTGACATCTGAGCTCTGTGGAAAACGATCTCAATACAATTCTGAAAAACGCGACTCTCCGAACGCCAGCCGAACAAGTCTCCACAGCCGAAGCGCTGTGTCTCTTTTCAGCTGGCGATAAACCTTTCCTCGATCCTTTGCGGACTTGTTAAACTGTTCCTGATCAGAATAAAAAACGCTCACGCTAATACACAAGCACCCGTGTCTCGCCAAAGCTGACAAATAAACAGACGGACAAGCCGCACTGCACGTGTGAACAGGGGAATGAGCGAGCGAGCGGGGATAGGGCGCTTCCTGCGCTTAAAAGCTTACAGCACCTGGTATTCCCAGGCGGTCTCCCATCCAAGTACTAACCAGGCCCATCCCTGTTGAGCTTCCGAGATCAGACGAGATCAGGCGTGCTCAAGGGGGTGTGGCCGTAAGCGAGAGCAAGGCTCGCTGGCACCCTTCTTATTGAGAGGACATCTCCGTCACCTCTTTTACGACGCTGCTTTTTTTCCCTTGCGTTTTTCTCTTCTTCCCACGTTCTCTCTCTTCACTGCCTTCGTCCCCGCTCTATTTCACTTCAGCCTTTCACTCTTGCTTCCTTCCAATGAGGACGGAGCTGCGGGAGAAAGGGCGCTATAGAGGATCGCTGTGGAGAGCTGCTGCTGTGCTTTGACATCTGAGCTCTGTGGAAAACGATCTCAATACAATTCTGAAAAACGCGACTCTCCGAACGCCAGCCGAACAAGTCTCCACAGCCGAAGCGCTGTGTCTCTTTTCAGCTGGCGATAAACCTTTCCTCGATCCTTTGCGGACTTGTAAAACTGTTCCTGATCAGAATAAAAAACGCTCACGCTAATACACAAGCACCCGTGTCTCGCCAAAGCTGACAAATAAAGAGACGGACAAGCCGCACTGCACGTGTGAACAGGGGAATGAGCGAGCGAGCGGGGATAGGGCGCCTCCTGCGCTTAAAAGCTTACAGCACCTGGTATTCCCAGGCGGTCTCCCATCCAAGTACTAACCAGGCCCATCCCTGTTTAGCTTCCGAGATCAGACGAGATCAGGCGTGCTCAAGGGGGTGTGGCCGTAAGCGAGAGCAAGGCTCGCTGGCACCCTTCTTATTGAGAGGACAGCTCCGTCACCTCTTTTACGACGCTGCTTTTTTTCCCTTGCGTTTTTCTCTTCTTCCCACGTTCTCTCTCTTCACTGCCTTCGTCCCCGCTCTATTTCACTTCAGCCTTTCACTCTTGCTTCCTTCCAATGAGGACGGAGCTGCGGGAGAAAGGGCGCTATAGAAAATCGCTGTGGAGAGCTGCTGCTGTGCTTTGACATCTGAGCTCTGTGGAAAACGATCTCAATACAATTCTGAAAAACGCGACTCTCCGAACGCCAGCCGAACAAGTCTCCACAGCCGAAGCGCTGTGTCTCTTTTCAGCTGGCGATAAACCTTTCCTCGATCCTTTGCTGACTTGTAAAACTGTTCCTGATCAGAATAAAAAAAGCTCACGCTAATACACAAGCACCCGTGTCTCGCCAAAGCTGACAAATAAACAGACGGACAAGCCGCACTGCACGTGTGAACAGGGGAATGAGCGAGCGAGCGGGGATAGGGCGCCTCCTGCGCTTAAAAGCTTACAGCACCTGGTATTCCCAGGCGGTCTCCCATCCAAGTACTAACCAGGCCCATCTCTGTTCAGCTTCCAAGATCAGACGAGATCAGGAGTGCTCAAGGGTGTGTGGCCGTAAGCGAGAGCAAGGCTCGCTGGCACCCTTCTTATTGAGAAGACAGCTCCGTCACCTCTTTTACGACGCTGCTTTTTTCCCTTGCGTTTTTCTCTTCTTCCCACGTTCTCTCTCTTCACTGCCTTCGTCCCCGCTCTATTTCACTTCAGCCTTTCACTCTTGCTTCCTTCCAATGAGGACGGAGCTGCGGGAGAAAGGGCGCTATAGAGGATCGCTGTGGAGAGCTGCTGCTGTGCTTTGACATCTGAGCTCTGTGGAAAACGATCTCAATACAATTCTGAAAAACGCGACTCTCCGAACGCCAGCCGAACAAGTCTCCACAGCTGAAGCGCTGTGTCTCTTTTCAGCTGGTGATAAACCTTTCCTCGATCCTTTGCGGACTTGTAAAACTGTTCCTGATCAGAATAAAAAACGCTCACGCTAATACACAAGCACCCGTGTCTCGCCAAAGCTGACAAATAAACAGACGGACAAGCCGCACTGCACGTGTGAACAGGGGAATGAGCGAGCGAGCGGGGATAGGGCGCCTCCTGCGCTTAAAAGCTTACAGCACCTGGTATTCCCAGGCGGTCTCCCATCCAAGTACTAACCAGGCCCATCCCTGTTTAGCTTCCGAGATCAGACGAGATCAGGAGTGCTCAAGGGGGTGTGGCCGTAAGCGAGAGCAAGGCTCGCTGGCACCCTTCTTATTGAGAGGACATCTCCGTCACCTCTTTTACGACGCTGCTTTTTTTCCCTTGCGTTTTTCTCTTCTTCCCACGTTCTCTCTCTTCACTGCCTTCGTCCCCGCTCTATTTCACTTCAGCCTTTCACTCTTGCTTCCTTCCAATGAGGACGGAGCTGCGGGAGAAAGGGCGCTATAGAGGATCGCTGTGGAGAGCTGCTGCTGTGCTTTGACATCTGAGCTCTGTGGAAAACGATCTCAATACAATTCTGAAAAACGCGACTCTCCGAACGCCAGCCGAACATGTCTCCACAGCCGAAGCGCTGTGTCTCTTTTCAGCTGGCGATAAACCTTTCTTCGATCCTTTGCGGACTTGTAAAACTGTTCCTGATCAGAATAAAAAACGCTCACGCTAATACACAAGCACCCGTGTCTCGCCAAAGCTGACAAATAAACAGACGGACAAGCCGCACTGCACGTGTGAACAGGGGAATGAGCGAGCGAGCGGGTATAGGGCGCCTCCTGCGCTTAAAAGCTAACGGCACCTGGTATTCCCAGGCGGTCTCCCATCCAAGTACTAACCAGGCCCATCCCTGTTTAGCTTCCGAGATCAGACGAGATCAGGCGTGCTCAAGGGGGTGTGGCCGTAAGCGAGAGCACTGCTCGCTGGCACCCTTCTTATTGAGAGGACAGCTCCGTCACCTCTTTTATGACGCTGCTCTTTTTCCCTTGCGTTTTTCTCTTCTTCCCACGTTCTCTCTCTTCACTGCCTTCGTCCCCGCTCTATTTCACTTCAGCCTTTCACTCTTGCTTCCTTCCAATGAGGACGGAGCTGCGGGAGAAAGGGCGCTATAGAGGATCGCTGTGGAGAGCTGCTGCTGTGCTTTGACATCTGAGCTCTGTGGAAAACGATCTCAATACAATTCTGAAAAACGCGACTCTCCGAACGCCAGCCGAACAAGTCTCCACAGCCGAAGCGCTGTGTCTCTTTTCAGCTGGCGATAAACCTTTCCTCGATCCTTTGCGGACTTGTAAAACTGTTCCTGATCAGAATAAAAAACGCTCACGCTAATACACAAGCACCCGTGTTTCGCCAAAGCTGACAAATAAACAGACGGACAAGCCGCACTGCACGTGTGAACAGGGGAATGAGCGAGCGAGCGGGGATAGGGCGCCTCCTGCGCTTAAAAGCTTACAGCACCTGGTATTCCCAGGCGGTCTCCCATCCAAGTACTAACCAGGCCCATCCCTGTTCAGCTTCCGAGATCAGATGAGATCAGGCGTGCTCAAGGGGGTGTGGCCGTAAGCGAGAGCAAGGCTCGCTGGCACCCTTCTTATTGAGAGGACAGCTCCGTCACCTCTTTTACGACGCTGCTTTTTTTCCCTTGCGTTTTTCTCTTCTTCCCACGTTCTCTCTCTTCACTGCCTTCGTCCCCGCTCTATTTCACTTCAGCCTTTCACTCTTGCTTCCTTCCAATGAGGACGGAGCTGCGGGAGAAAGGACGCTATAGAGGATCGCTGTGGAGAGCTGCTGCTGTGCTTTGACATCTGAGCTCTGTGGAAAACGATCTCAATACAATTCTGAAAAACGCGACTCTCCGAACGCCAGCCGAACAAGTCTCCACAGCCGAAGCGCTGTGTCTCTTTTCAGCTGGCGATAAACCTTTCCTCGATCCTTTGCGGACTTGTAAAACTGTTCCTGATCAGAATAAAAAACGCTCACGCTAATACACAAGCACCCGTGTCTCGCCAAAGCTGACAAATAAACAGACGGACAAGCCGCACTGCACGTGTGAACAGGGGAATGAGCGAGCGAGCAGGGATAGGGCGCCTCCTGCGCTTAAAAGCTTACAGCACCTGGTATTCCCAGGCGGTCTCCCATCCAAGTACTAACCAGGCCCATCCCTGTTTAGCTTCCGATATCAGATGAGATCAGGCGTGCTCAAGGGGGTGTGGCCATAAGCGAGACCAAGGCTCGCTGGCACCCTTCTTATTGAGAGGACAGCTCCGTCACCTCTTTTACGACGCTGCTTTTTTTCCCTTGCGTTTTTCTCTTCTTCCCACGTTCTCTCTCTTCACTGCCTTCGTCCCCGCTCTATTTCACTTCAGCCTTTCACTCTTGCTTCCTTCCAATGAGGACGGAGCTGCGGGAGAAAGGGCGCTATAGAGGATCGCTGTGGAGAGCTGCTGCTGTGCTTTGACATCTGAGCTCTGTGGAAAACGATCTCAATACAATTCTGAAAAACGCGACTCTCCGAACGCCAGCCGAACAAGTCTCCACAGCCGAAGCGCTGTGTCTCTTTTCAGCTGGCGATAAACCTTTCCTCGATCCTTTGCGGACTTGTTAAACTGTTCATGATCAGAATAAAAAACGCTCACGCTAATACACTAGCACCCGTGTCTCGCCAAAGCTGACAAATAAACAGATGGACAAGCCGCACTGCACGTGTGAACAGGGGAATGAGCGAGCGAGCGGGGATAGGGCGCCTCCTGCGCTTAAAAGCTTACAGCACCTGGTATTCCCAGGCGGTCTCCCATCCAAGTACTAACCAGGCCCATCCCTGTTTAGCTTCCGAGATCAGACGAGATCAGGCGTGCTCAAGGGGGTGTGGCCGTAAGCGAGATCAAGGCTGGCTGGCACCCTTCTTATTGAGAGGACAGCTCCGTCACCTCTTTTACGACGCTGCTTTTTTTCCCTTGCGTTTCTCTCTTCTTCCCACGTTCTCTCTCTTCACTGCCTTCGTCCCCGCTCTATTTCACTTCAGCCTTTCACTCTTGCTTCCTTCCAATGAGGACGGAGCTGCGGGAGAAAGGGCGCTATAGATGATCGCTGTGGAGAGCTGCTGCTGTGCTTTGACATCTGAGCTCTGTGGAAAACGATCTCAATACAATTCTGAAAAACGCGACTCTCCGAACGCCAGCCGAACAAGTCTCCACAGCCGAAGCGCTGTGTCTCTTTTCAGCTGGCGATAAACCTTTCCTCGATCCTTTGCGGACTTGTAAAACTGTTCCTGATCAGAATAAAAAACGCTCACGCTAATACACAAGCACCCGTGTCTCGCCAAAGCTGACAAATAAACAGACGGACAAGCCGCACTGCACGTGTGAACAGGGGAATGAGCGAGCGAGCGGGGATAGGGCGCCTCCTGCGCTTAAAAGCTTACAGCACCTGGTATTCCCAGGCGGTCTCCCATCCAAGTACTAACCAGGCCCATCCCTGTTTAGCTTCCGAGATCAGACGAGATCAGGCGTGCTCAAGGGGGTGTGGCCATAAGCGAGAGCAAGGCTCGCTGTCACCCTTCTTATTGAGAGGACAGCTCCGTCACCTCTTTTACGACGCTGCTTTTTTTCCCTTGCGTTTTTCTCTTCTTCCCACGTTCTCTCTCTTCACTGCCTTCGTTCCCGCTCCATTTCACTTCAGCCTTTCACTCTTCCTTCCTTCCAATGAGGACGGAGCTGCGGGAGAAAGGGCGCTATAGAGGATCGCTGTGGAGAGCTGCTGCTGTGCTTTGACATCTGAGCTCTGTGGAAAACGATCTCAATACAATTCTGAAAAACGCGACTCTCCGAACGCCAGCCGAACAAGTCTCCACAGCCGAAGCGCTGTGTCTCTTTTCAGCTGGCGATAAACCTTTCCTCGATCCTTTGCGGACTTGTAAAACTGTTCCTGATCAGAATAAAAAACGCTCACGCTAATACACAAGCACCCGTGTCTCGCCAAAGCTGACAAATAAACAGACGGACAAGCCGCACTGCACGTGTGAACAGGGGAATGAGCGAGCGAGCGGGGATAGGGCGCCTCCTGCGCTTAAAAGCTTACAGCACCTGGTATTCCCAGGCGGTCTCCCATCCAAGTACTAACCAGGCCCATCCCTGTTTAGCTTCCGAGATCAGACGAGATCAGGCGTGCTCAAGGGGGTGTGGCCGTAAGCTAGACCAAAGCTCGCTGGCACCCTTCTTATTGAGAGGACAGCTCCGTCACCTCTTTTACGACGCTGCTTTTTTTCCCTTGCGTTTTTCTCTTCTTCCCACGTTCTCTCTCTTCACTGCCTTCGTCCCCGCTCTATTTCACTTCAGCCTTTCACTCTTGCTTCCTTCCAATGAGGACGGAGCTGCGGGAGAAAGGGCGCTATAGAGGATCGCTGTGGAGAGCTGCTGCTGTGCTTTGACATCTGAGCTCTGTGGAAAACGATCTCAATACAATTCTGAAAAACGCGACTCTCCGAACGCCAGCCGAACAAGTCTCCACAGCCGAAGCGCTGTGTCTCTTTTCAGCTGGCGATAAACCTTTCCTCGATCCTTTGCGGACTTGTAAAACTGTTCCTGATCAGAATAAAAAACGCTCACGCTAATACACAAGCACCCGTATCTCGCCAAAGCTGACAAATAAACAGACGGACAAGCCGCACTGCACGTGTGAACAGGGGAATGAGCGAGCGAGCGGGGATAGGGCGCCTCCTGCGCTTAAAAGCTTACAGCACCTGGTATTCCCAGGCGGTCTCCCATCCAAGTACTAACCAGGCCCATCCCTGTTTAGCTTC
>NC_090709.1:29402545-29405045 GCF_040954835.1 Lepisosteus oculatus
CGCCTCCTGCGCTTAAAAGCTTACAGCACCTGGTATTCCCAGGCGGTCTCCCATCCAAGTACTAACCAGGCCCATCCCTGTTCAGCTTCCGAGATCAGATGAGATCAGGCGTGCTCAAGGGGGTGTGGCCGCAAGCGAGAGCAAGGCTCGCTGGCACCCTTCTTATTGAGAGGACAGCTCCGTCACCTCTTTTACGACGCTGCTTTTTTTCCCTTGCGTTTTTCTCTTCTTCCCACGTTCTCTCTCTTCACTGCCTTCGTCCCCGCTCTATTTCACTTCAGCCTTTCACTCTTGCTTCCTTCCAATGAGGACGGAGCTGCGGGAGAAAGGACGCTATAGAGGATCGCTGTGGAGAGCTGCTGCTGTGCTTTGACATCTGAGCTCTGTGGAAAACGATCTCAATACAATTCTGAAAAACGCGACTCTCCGAACGCCAGCCGAACAAGTCTCCACAGCCGAAGCGCTGTGTCTCTTTTCAGCTGGCGATAAACCTTTCCTCGATCCTTTGCGGACTTGTAAAACTGTTCCTGATCAGAATAAAAAACGCTCACGCTAATACACAAGCACCCGTGTCTCGCCAAAGCTGACAAATAAACAGACGGACAAGCCGCACTGCACGTGTGAACAGGGGAATGAGCGAGCGAGCAGGGATAGGGCGCCTCCTGCGCTTAAAAGCTTACAGCACCTGGTATTCCCAGGCGGTCTCCCATCCAAGTACTAACCAGGCCCATCCCTGTTTAGCTTCCGATATCAGATGAGATCAGGCGTGCTCAAGGGGGTGTGGCCATAAGCGAGAGCAAGGCTCGCTGGCACCCTTCTTATTGAGAGGACAGCTCCGTCACCTCTTTTACGACGCTGCTTTTTTTCCCTTGCGTTTTTCTCTTCTTCCCACGTTCTCTCTCTTCACTGCCTTCGTCCCCGCTCTATTTCACTTCAGCCTTTCACTCTTGCTTCCTTCCAATGAGGACGGAGCTGCGGGAGAAAGGGCGCTATAGAGGATCGCTGTGGAGAGCTGCTGCTGTGCTTTGACATCTGAGCTCTGTGGAAAACGATCTCAATACAATTCTGAAAAACGCGACTCTCCGAACGCCAGCCGAACAAGTCTCCACAGCCGAAGCGCTGTGTCTCTTTTCAGCTGGCGATAAACCTTTCCTCGATCCTTTGCGGACTTGTTAAACTGTTCATGATCAGAATAAAAAACGCTCACGCTAATACACTAGCACCCGTGTCTCGCCAAAGCTGACAAATAAACAGATGGACAAGCCGCACTGCACGTGTGAACAGGGGAATGAGCGAGCGAGCGGGGATAGGGCGCCTCCTGCGCTTAAAAGCTTACAGCACCTGGTATTCCCAGGCGGTCTCCCATCCAAGTACTAACCAGGCCCATCCCTGTTTAGCTTCCGAGATCAGATGAGATCAGGCGTGCTCAAGGGGGTGTGGCCGTAAGCGAGATCAAGGCTGGCTGGCACCCTTCTTATTGAGAGGACAGCTCCGTCACCTCTTTTACGACGCTGCTTTTTTTCCCTTGCGTTTCTCTCTTCTTCCCACGTTCTCTCTCTTCACTGCCTTCGTCCCCGCTCTATTTCACTTCAGCCTTTCACTCTTGCTTCCTTCCAATGAGGACGGAGCTGCGGGAGAAAGGGCGCTATAGATGATCGCTGTGGAGAGCTGCTGCTGTGCTTTGACATCTGAGCTCTGTGGAAAACGATCTCAATACAATTCTGAAAAACGCGACTCTCCGAACGCCAGCCGAACAAGTCTCCACAGCCGAAGCGCTGTGTCTCTTTTCAGCTGGCGATAAACCTTTCCTCGATCCTTTGCGGACTTGTAAAACTGTTCCTGATCAGAATAAAAAACGCTCACGCTAATACACAAGCACCCGTGTCTCGCCAAAGCTGACAAATAAACAGACGGACAAGCCGCACTGCACGTGTGAACAGGGGAATGAGCGAGCGAGCGGGGATAGGGCGCCTCCTGCGCTTAAAAGCTTACAGCACCTGGTATTCCCAGGCGGTCTCCCATCCAAGTACTAACCAGGCCCATCCCTGTTTAGCTTCCGAGATCAGACGAGATCAGGCGTGCTCAAGGGGGTGTGGCCATAAGCGAGAGCAAGGCTCGCTGGCACCCTTCTTATTGAGAGGACAGCTCCGTCACCTCTTTTACGACGCTGCTTTTTTTCCCTTGCGTTTTTCTCTTCTTCCCACGTTCTCTCTCTTCACTGCCTTCGTTCCCGCTCCATTTCACTTCAGCCTTTCACTCTTCCTTCCTTCCAATGAGGACGGAGCTGCGGGAGAAAGGGCGCTATAGAGGATCGCTGTGGAGAGCTGCTGCTGTGCTTTGACATCTGAGCTCTGTGGAAAACGATCTCAATACAATTCTGAAAAACGCGACTCTCCGAACGCCAGCCGAACAAGTCTCCACAGCCGAAGCGCTGTGTCTCTTTTCAGCTGGCGATAAACCTTTCCTCGATCCTTTGCGGACTTGTAAAACTGTTCCTGAT
>NC_090709.1:29412545-29415045 GCF_040954835.1 Lepisosteus oculatus
CTTATTGAGAGGACAGCTCCGTCACCTCTTTTACGACGCTGCTTTTTTTCCCTTGCGTTTTTCTCTTCTTCCCACGTTCTCTCTCTTCACTGCCTTCGTCCCCGCTCTATTTCACTTCAGCCTTTCACTCTTGCTTCCTTCCAATGAGGACGGAGCTGCGGGAGAAAGGGCGCTATAGAGGATCGCTGTGGAGAGCTGCTGCTGTGCTTTGACATCTGAGCTCTGTGGAAAACGATCTCAATACAATTCTGAAAAACGCGACTCTCCGAACGCCAGCCGAACATGTCTCAACAGCCGAAGCGCTGTGTCTCTTTTCAGCTGGCGATAAACCTTTCTTCGATCCTTTGCGGACTTGTAAAACTGTTCCTGATCAGAATAAAAAACGCTCACGCTAATACACAAGCACCCGTGTCTCGCCAAAGCTGACAAATAAACAGACGGACAAGCCGCACTGCACGTGTGAACAGGGGAATGAGCGAGCGAGCGGGTATAGGGCGCCTCCTGCGCTTAAAAGCTAACGGCACCTGGTATTCCCAGGCGGTCTCCCATCCAAGTACTAACCAGGCCCATCCCTGTTTAGCTTCCGAGATCAGACGAGATCAGGCGTGCTCAAGGGGGTGTGGCCGTAAGCGAGAGCACGGCTCGCTGGCACCCTTCTTATTGAGAGGACAGCTCCGTCACCTCTTTTATGACGCTGCTCTTTTTCCCTTGCGTTTTTCTCTTCTTCCCACGTTCTCTCTCTTCACTGCCTTCGTCCCCGCTCTATTTCACTTCAGCCTTTCACTCTTGCTTCCTTCCAATGAGGACGGAGCTGCGGGAGAAAGGGCGCTATAGAGGATCGCTGTGGAGAGCTGCTGCTGTGCTTTGACATCTGAGCTCTGTGGAAAACGATCTCAATACAATTCTGAAAAACGCGACTCTCCGAACGCCAGCCGAACAAGTCTCCACAGCCGAAGCGCTGTGTCTCTTTTCAGCTGGCGATAAACCTTTCCTCGATCCTTTGCGGACTTGTAAAACTGTTCCTGATCAGAATAAAAAACGCTCACGCTAATACACAAGCACCCGTGTTTCGCCAAAGCTGACAAATAAACAGACGGACAAGCCGCACTGCACGTGTGAACAGGGGAATGAGCGAGCGAGCGGGGATAGGGCGCCTCCTGCGCTTAAAAGCTTACAGCACCTGGTATTCCCAGGCGGTCTCCCATCCAAGTACTAACCAGGCCCATCCCTGTTCAGCTTCCGAGATCAGATGAGATCAGGCGTGCTCAAGGGGGTGTGGCCGTAAGCGAGAGCAAGGCTCGCTGGCACCCTTCTTATTGAGAGGACAGCTCCGTCACCTCTTTTACGACGCTGCTTTTTTTCCCTTGCGTTTTTCTCTTCTTCCCACGTTCTCTCTCTTCACTGCCTTCGTCCCCGCTCTATTTCACTTCAGCCTTTCACTCTTGCTTCCTTCCAATGAGGACGGAGCTGCGGGAGAAAGGACGCTATAGAGGATCGCTGTGGAGAGCTGCTGCTGTGCTTTGACATCTGAGCTCTGTGGAAAACGATCTCAATACAATTCTGAAAAACGCGACTCTCCGAACGCCAGCCGAACAAGTCTCCACAGCCGAAGCGCTGTGTCTCTTTTCAGCTGGCGATAAACCTTTCCTCGATCCTTTGCGGACTTGTAAAACTGTTCCTGATCAGAATAAAAAACGCTCACGCTAATACACAAGCACCCGTGTCTCGCCAAAGCTGACAAATAAACAGACGGACAAGCCGCACTGCACGTGTGAACAGGGGAATGAGCGAGCGAGCAGGGATAGGGCGCCTCCTGCGCTTAAAAGCTTACAGCACCTGGTATTCCCAGGCGGTCTCCCATCCAAGTACTAACCAGGCCCATCCCTGTTTAGCTTCCGATATCAGATGAGATCAGGCGTGCTCAAGGGGGTGTGGCCATAAGCGAGAGCAAGGCTCGCTGGCACCCTTCTTATTGAGAGGACAGCTCCGTCACCTCTTTTACGACGCTGCTTTTTTTCCCTTGCGTTTTTCTCTTCTTCCCACGTTCTCTCTCTTCACTGCCTTCGTCCCCGCTCTATTTCACTTCAGCCTTTCACTCTTGCTTCCTTCCAATGAGGACGGAGCTGCGGGAGAAAGGGCGCTATAGAGGATCGCTGTGGAGAGCTGCTGCTGTGCTTTGACATCTGAGCTCTGTGGAAAACGATCTCAATACAATTCTGAAAAACGCGACTCTCCGAACGCCAGCCGAACAAGTCTCCACAGCCGAAGCGCTGTGTCTCTTTTCAGCTGGCGATAAACCTTTCCTCGATCCTTTGCGGACTTGTTAAACTGTTCATGATCAGAATAAAAAACGCTCACGCTAATACACTAGCACCCGTGTCTCGCCAAAGCTGACAAATAAACAGATGGACAAGCCGCACTGCACGTGTGAACAGGGGAATGAGCGAGCGAGCGGGGATAGGGCGCCTCCTGCGCTTAAAAGCTTACAGCACCTGGTATT
>NC_090709.1:29420045-29422545 GCF_040954835.1 Lepisosteus oculatus
AAGTCTCCACAGCCGAAGCGCTGTGTCTCTTTTCAGCTGGCGATAAACCTTTCCTCGATCCTTTGCGGACTTGTAAAACTGTTCCTGATCAGAATAAAAAACGCTCACGCTAATACACAAGCACCCGTGTCTCGCCAAAGCTGACAAATAAACAGACGGACAAGCCGCACTGCACGTGTGAACAGGGGAATGAGCGAGCGAGCGGGGATAGGGCGCCTCCTGCGCTTAAAAGCTTACAGCACCTGGTATTCCCAGGCGGTCTCCCATCCAAGTACTAACCAGGCCCATCCCTGTTTAGCTTCCGAGATCAGATGAGATCAGGCGTGCTCAAGGGGGTGTGGCCGTAAGCGAGATCAAGGCTCGCTGGCACCCTTCTTATTGAGAGGACAGCTCCGTCACCTCTTTTACGACGCTGCTTTTTTTCCCTTGCGTTTCTCTCTTCTTCCCACGTTCTCTCTCTTCACTGCCTTCGTCCCCGCTCTATTTCACTTCAGCCTTTCACTCTTGCTTCCTTCCAATGAGGACGGAGCTGCGGGAGAAAGGGCGCTATAGATGATCGCTGTGGAGAGCTGCTGCTGTGCTTTGACATCTGAGCTCTGTGGAAAACGATCTCAATACAATTCTGAAAAACGCGACTCTCCGAACGCCAGCCGAACAAGTCTCCACAGCCGAAGCGCTGTGTCTCTTTTCAGCTGGCGATAAACCTTTCCTCGATCCTTTGCGGACTTGTAAAACTGTTCCTGATCAGAATAAAAAACGCTCACGCTAATACACAAGCACCCGTGTCTCGCCAAAGCTGACAAATAAACAGACGGACAAGCCGCACTGCACGTGTGAACAGGGGAATGAGCGAGCGAGCGGGGATAGGGCGCCTCCTGCGCTTAAAAGCTTACAGCACCTGGTATTCCCAGGCGGTGTCCCATCCAAGTACTAACCAGGCCCATCCCTGTTTAGCTTCCGAGATCAGACGAGATCAGGCGTGCTCAAGGGGGTGTGGCCGTAAGCTAGACCAAAGCTCGCTGGCACCCTTCTTATTGAGAGGACAGCTCCGTCACCTCTTTTACGACGCTGCTTTTTTTCCCTTGCGTTTTTCTCTTCTTCCCACGTTCTCTCTCTTCACTGCCTTCGTCCCCGCTCTATTTCACTTCAGCCTTTCACTCTTGCTTCCTTCCAATGAGGACGGAGCTGCGGGAGAAAGGGCGCTATAGAGGATCGCTGTGGAGAGCTGCTGCTGTGCTTTGACATCTGAGCTCTGTGGAAAACGATCTCAATACAATTCTGAAAAACGCGACTCTCCGAACGCCAGCCGAACATGTCACCACAGCCGAAGCGCTGTGTCTCTTTTCAGCTGGCGATAAACCTTTCTTCGATCCTTTGCGGACTTGTAAAACTGTTCCTGATCAGAATAAAAAACGCTCACGCTAATACACAAGCACCCGTGTCTCGCCAAAGCTGACAAATAAACAGACGGACAAGCCGCACTGCACGTGTGAACAGGGGAATGAACGAGCGAGCGGGTATAGGGCGCCTCCTGCGCTTAAAAGCTAACGGCACCTGGTATTCCCAGGCGGTCTCCCATCCAAGTACTAACCAGGCCCATCCCTGTTTAGCTTCCGAGATCAGACGAGATCAGGCGTGCTCAAGGGGGTGTGGCCGTAAGTGAGAGCAAGGCTCGCTGGCACCCTTCTTATTGAGAGGACAGCTCCGTCACCTCTTTTATGACGCTGCTCTTTTTCCCTTGCGTTTTTCTCTTCTTCCCACGTTCTCTCTCTTCACTGCCTTCGTCCCCGCTCTATTTCACTTCAGCCTTTCACTCTTGCTTCCTTCCAATGAGGACGGAGCTGCGGGAGAAAGGGCGCTATAGAGGATCGCTGTGGAGAGCTGCTGCTGTGCTTTGACATCTGAGCTCTGTGGAAAACGATCTCAATACAATTCTGAAAAACGCGACTCTCCGAACGCCAGCCGAACAAGTCTCCACAGCCGAAGCGCTGTGTCTCTTTTCAGCTGGCGATAAACCTTTCCTCGATCCTTTGCGGACTTGTAAAACTGTTCCTGATCAGAATAAAAAACGCTCACGCTAATACACAAGCACCCGTGTCTCGCCAAAGCTGACAAATAAACAGACGGACAAGCCGCACTGCACGTGTGAACAGGGGAATGAGCGAGCGAGCGGGGATAGGGCGCCTCCTGCGCTTAAAAGCTTACAGCACCTGGTATTCCCAGGCGGTCTCCCATCCAAGTACTAACCAGGCCCATCCCTGTTTAGCTTCCGAGATCAGATGAGATCAGGCGTGCTCAAGGGGGTGTGGCCGTAAGCGAGAGCAAGGCTCGCTGGCACCCTTCTTATTGAGAGGACAGCTCCGTCACCTCTTTTACGACGCTGCTTTTTTTCCCTTGCGTTTTTCTCTTCTTCCCACGTTCTCTCTCTTCACTGCCTTCGTCCCCGCTCTATTTCACTTCAGCCTTTCACTCTTGCTTCCTTCCAATGAGGACGGAGCTG
>NC_090709.1:29427545-29430045 GCF_040954835.1 Lepisosteus oculatus
TTAGCTTCCGAGATCAGACGAGATCAGGCGTGCTCAAGGGGGTGTGGCCGTAAGCAAGAGCAAGGTTCGCTGGCACCCTTCTTATTGAGAGGACAGCTCCGTCACCTCTTTTACGACGCTGCTTTTTTTCCTTTGCGTTTTTCTCTTCTTCCCACGTTCTCTCTCTTCACTGCCTTCGTTCCCGCTCTATTTCACTTCAGCCTTTCACTCTTGCTTCCTTCCAATGAGGACGGAGCTGCGGGAGAAAGGGCGCTATAGAGGATCGCTGTGGAGAGCTGCTGCTGTGCTTTGACATCTGAGCTCTGTGGAAAACGATCTCAATACAATTCTGAAAAACGCGACTCTCCGAACGCCAGCCGATCAAGTCTCCACAGCCGAAGCGCTGTGTCTCTTTTCAGCTGGCGATAAACCTTTCCTCGATCCTTTGCGGACTTGTTAAACTGTTCATGATCAGAATAAAAAACGCTCACGCTAATACACTAGCACCCGTGTCTCGCCAAAGCTGACAAATAAACAGATGGACAAGCCGCACTGCACGTGTGAACAGGGGAATGAGCGAGCGAGCGGGGATAGGGCGCCTCCTGCGCTTAAAAGCTTACAGCACCTGGTATTCCCAGGCGGTCTCCCATCCAAGTACTAACCAGGCCCATCCCTGTTTAGCTTCCGAGATCAGACGAGATCAGGCGTGCTCAAGGGGGTGTGGCCGTAAGCGAGAGCAAGGTTCGCTGGCACCCTTCTTATTGAGAGGACAGCTCCGTCACCTCTTTTACGACGCTGCTTTTTTTCTCTTGCGTTTTTCTCTTCTTCCCACGTTCTCTCTCTTCACTGCCTTCGTCCCCGCTCTATTTCACTTCAGCCTTTCACTCTTGCTTCCTTCCAATGAGGACGGAGCTGCGGGAGAAAGGGCGCTATAGAGGATCGCTGTGGAGAGCTGCTGCTGTGCTTTGACATCTGAGCTCTGTGGAAAACGATCTCAATACAATTCTGAAAAACGCGACTCTCCGAACGCCAGCCGAACAAGTCTCCACAGCCGAAGCGCTGTGTCTCTTTTCAGCTGGCGATAAACCTTTCCTCGATCCTTTGCGGACTTGTAAAACTGTTCCTGATCAGAATAAAAAACGCTCACGCTAATACACAAGCACCCGTGTCTCGCCAAAGCTGACAAATAAACAGACGGACAAGCCGCACTGCACGTGTGAACAGGGGAATGAGCGAGCGAGCAGGGATAGGGCGCCTCCTGCGCTTAAAAGCTTACAGCACCTGGTATTCCCAGGCGGTCTCCCATCCAAGTACTAACCAGGCCCATCCCTGTTTAGCTTCCGAGATCAGATGAGATCAGGCGTGCTCAAGGGGGTGTGGCCGTAAGCGAGAGCAAGGCTCGCTGGCACCCTTCTTATTGAGAGGACAGCTCCGTCACCTCTTTTACGACGCTGCTTTTTTTCCCTTGCGTTTTTCTCTTCTTCCCACGTTCTCTCTCTTCACTGCCTTCGTCCCCGCTCTATTTCACTTCAGCCTTTCACTCTTGCTTCCTTCCAATGAGGACGGAGCTGCGGGAGAAAGGGCGCTATAGAGGATCGCTGTGGAGAGCTGCTGCTGTGCTTTGACATCTGAGCTCTGTGGAAAACGATCTCAATACAATTCTGAAAAACGCGACTCTCCGAACGCCAGCCGAACAAGTCTCCACAGCCGAAGCGCTGTGTCTCTTTTCAGCTGGCGATAAACCTTTCCTCGATCCTTTGCGGACTTGTTAAACTGTTCATGATCAGAATAAAAATCGCTCACGCTAATACACTAGCACCCGTGTCTCGCCAAAGCTGACAAATAAACAGATGGACAAGCCGCACTGCACGTGTGAACAGGGGAATGAGCGAGCGAGCGGGGATAGGGCGCCTCCTGCGCTTAAAAGCTTACAGCACCTGGTATTCCCAGGCGGTCTCCCATCCAAGTACTAACCAGGCCCATCCCTGTTTAGCTTCCGAGATCAGACGAGATCAGGCGTGCTCAAGGTGGTGTGGCCATAAGCGAGAGCAAGGCTCGCTGTCACCCTTCTTATTGAGAGGACAGCTCCGTCACCTCTTTTACGACGCTGCTTTTTTTCCCTTGCGTTTTTCTCTTCTTCCCACGTTCTCTCTCTTCACTGCCTTCGTTCCCGCTCCATTTCACTTCAGCCTTTCACTCTTCCTTCCTTCCAATGAGGACGGAGCTGCGGGAGAAAGGGCGCTATAGAGGATCGCTGTGGAGAGCTGCTGCTGTGCTTTGACATCTGAGCTCTGTGGAAAACGATCTCAATACAATTCTGAAAAACGCGACTCTCCGAACGCCAGCCGAACAAGTCTCCACAGCCGAAGCGCTGTGTCTCTTTTCAGCTGGCGATAAACCTTTCCTCGATCCTTTGCGGACTTGTAAAACTGTTCCTGATCAGAATAAAAAACGCTCACGCTAATACACAAGCACCCGTGTCTCGCCAAAGCTGACAAATAAACAGACGGACAAGCCGCAC
>NC_090709.1:29435045-29442545 GCF_040954835.1 Lepisosteus oculatus
GAGCTCTGTGGAAAACGATCTCAATACAATTCTGAAAAACGCGACTCTCCGAACGCCAGCCGAACAAGTCTCCACAGCCGTAGCGCTGTGTCTCTTTTCAGCTGGCGATAAACCTTTCCTCGATCCTTTGCGGACTTGTTAAACTGTTCCTGATCAGAATAAAAAACGCTCACGCTAATACACAAGCACCCGTGTCTCGCCAAAGCTGACAAATAAACAGACGGACAAGCCGCACTGCACGTGTGAACAGGGGAATGAGCGAGCGAGCGGGGATAGGGCGCCTCCTGCGCTTAAAAGCTTACAGCACCTGGTATTCCCAGGCGGTCTCCCATCCAAGTACTAACCAGGCCCATCCCTGTTTAGCTTCCGAGATCAGACGAGAGCAGGCGTGCTGAAGGGGGTGTGGCCATAAGCGAGAGCAAGGCTCGCTGGCACCCTTCTTATTGAGAGGACAGCTCCGTCACCTCTTTTACGACGCTGCTTTTTTTCCCTTGCGTTTTTCTCTTCTTCCCACGTTCTCTCTCTTCACTGCCTTCGTCCCCGCTCTATTTCACTTCAGCCTTTCACTCTTGCTTCCTTCCAATGAGGACGGAGCTGCGGGAGAAAGGGCGCTATAGAGGATCGCTGTGGAGAGCTGCTGCTGTGCTTTGACATCTGAGCTCTGTGGAAAACGATCTCAATACAATTCTGAAAAACGCGACTCTCCGAACGCCAGCCGAACAAGTCTCCACAGCCGAAGCGCTGTGTCTCTTTTCAGCTGGCGATAAACCTTTCCTCGATCCTTTGCGGACTTGTTAAACTGTTCCTGATCAGAATAAAAAACGCTCACGCTAATACACAAGCACCCGTGTCTCGCCAAAGCTGACAAATAAACAGACGGACAAGCCGCACTGCACGTATGAACAGGGGAATGAGCGAGCGAGCGGGGATAGGGCGCCTCCTGCGCTTAAAAGCTTACAGCACCTGGTATTCCCAGGCGGTCCCCCATACAAGTACTAACCAAGCCCATCCCTGTTTAGCTTCCGAGATCAGCCGAGATCAGGCGTGCTCAAGTGGGTGTGGCCATAAGCAAGTGCAAGGCTCGCTGGCACCCTTCTTATTGAGAGGACAGCTCCGTCACCTCTTTTACGACGCTGCTTTTTTTCCCTTGCGTTTTTCTCTTCTTCCCACGTTCTCTCTCTTCACTGCCTTCGTCCCTGCTCTATTTCACTTCAGCCTTTCACTCTTGCTTCCTTCCAATGAGGACGGAGCTGCGGGAGAAAGGGCGCTATAGAGGATCGCTGTGGAGAGCTGCTGCTGTGCTTTGACATCTGAGCTCTGTGGAAAACGATCTCAATACAATTCTGAAAAACGCGACTCTCCGAACGCCAGCCGAACAAGTCTCCACAGCCGAAGCGCTGTGTCTCTTTTCAGCTGGCGATAAACCTTTCCTCGATCCTTTGCGGACTTGTTAAACTGTTCCTGATCAGAATAAAAAACGCTCACGCTAATACACAAGCACCCGTGTCTCGCCAAAGCTGACAAATAAACAGACGGACAAGCCGCACTGCACGTGTGAACAGGGGAATGAGCGAGCGAGCGGGGATAGGGCGCCTCCTGCGCTTAAAAGCTTACAGCACCTGGTATTCCCAGGCGGTCTCCCATCCAAGTACTAACCAGGCCCATCCCTGTTTAGCTTCCGAGATCAGACGAGATCAGGCGTGCTCAAGGGGGTGTGGCCATAAGCGAGAGCAAGGCTCGCTGGCACCCTTCTTATTGAGAGGACAGCTCCGTCACCTCTTTTACGACGCTGCTTTTTTTCCCTTGCGTTTTTCTCTTCTTCCCACGTTCTCTCTCTTCACTGCCTTCGTCCCCGCTCTATTTCACTTCAGCCTTTCACTCTTGCTTCCTTCCAATGAGGACGGAGCTGCGGGAGAAAGGGCGATATAGAGGATCGCTGTGGAGAGCTGCTGCTGTGCTTTGACATCTGAGCTCTGTGGAAAACGATCTCAATACAATTCTGAAAAACGCGACTCTCCGAACGCCAGCCGAACAAGTCTCCACAGCCGAAGCGCTGTGTCTCTTTTCAGCTGGCGATAAACCTTTCCTCGATCCTTTGCGGACTTGTTAAACTGTTCCTGATCAGAATAAAAAACGCTCACGCTAATACACAAGCACCCGTGTCTCGCCAAAGCTGACAAATAAACAGACGGACAAGCCGCACTGCACGTATGAACAGGGGAATGAGCGAGCGAGCGGGGATAGGGCGCCTCCTGCGCTTAAAAGCTTACAGCACCTGGTATTCCCAGGCGGTCCCCCATACAAGTACTAACCAAGCCCATCCCTGTTTAGCTTCCGAGATCAGCCGAGATCAGGCGTGCTCAAGTGGGTGTGGCCATAAGCGAGTGCAAGGCTCGCTGGCACCCTTCTTATTGAGAGGACAGCTCCGTCACCTCTTTTACGACGCTGCTTTTTTTCCCTTGCGTTTTTCTCTTCTTCCCACGTTCTCTCTCTTCACTGCCTTCGTCCCCGCTCTGTTTCACTTCAGCCTTTCACTCTTGCTTCCTTCCAATGAGGACGGAGCTGCGGGAGAAAGGGCGCTATAGAGGATCGCTGTGGAGAGCTGCTGCTGTGCTTTGACATCTGAGCTCTGTGGAAAACGATCTCAATACAATTCTTAAAAACGCGACTCTCCGAACGCCAGCCGAACAAGTCTCCACAGCCGAAGCGCTGTGTCTCTTTTCAGCTGGCGATAAACCTTTCCTCGATCCTTTGCGGACTTGTAAAACTGTTCCTGATCAGAATAAAAAACGCTCACGCTAATACACAAGCACCCGTGTCTCGCCAAAGCTGACAAATAAACAGACGGACAAGCCGCACTGCACGTGTGAACAGGGGAATGAGCGAGCGAGCGGGGATAGGGCGCCTCCTGCGCTTAAAAGCTTACAGCACCTGGTATTCCCAGGCGGTCTCCCATCCAATTTCTAACCAGGCCCATCCCTGTTTAGCTTCCGAGATCAGCCGAGATCAGGCGTGCTCAAGGGGGTGTGGCCATAAGCGAGAGCAAGGCTCGCTGGCACCCTTCTTATTGAGAGGACAGCTCCGTCACCTCTTTTACGACGCTGCTTTTTTCCCTTGCGTTTTTCTCTTCTTCCCACGTTCTCTCTCTTCACTGCCTTCGTCCCCGCTCTGTTTCACTTCAGCCTTTCACTCTTGCTTCCTTCCAATGAGGACGGAGCTGCGGGAGAAAGGGCGCTATAGAGGATCGCTGTGGAGAGCTGCTGCTGTGCTTTGACATCTGAGCTCTGTGGAAAACGATCTCAATACAATTCTGAAAAACGCGACTCTCCGAACGCCAGCCGAACAAGTCTCCACAGCCGAAGCGCTGTGTCTCTTTTCAGCTGGCGATAAACCTTTCCTCGATCCTTTGCGGACTTGTTAAACTGTTCCTGATCAGAATAAAAAACGCTCACGCTAATACACAAGCACCCGTGTCTCGCCAAAGCTGACAAACAGACGGACAAGCCGCACTGCACGTGTGAACAGGGGAATGAGCGAGCGAGCGGGGATAGGGCGCCTCCTGCGCTTAAAAGCTTACAGCACCTGGTATTCCCAGGCGGTCTCCCATCCAAGTACTAACCAGGCCCATCCCTGTTTAGCTTCCGAGATCAGACGAGATCAGGCGTGCTCAAGGGGGTGTGGCCGTAAGCGAGAGCAAGGCTCGCTGGCACCCTTCTTATTGAGAGGACAGCTCCGTCACCTCTTTTATGACGCTGCTCTTTTTCCCTTGCGTTTTTCTCTTCTTCCCACGTTCTCTCTCTTCACTGCCTTCGTCCCCGCTCAATTTCACTTCAGCCTTTCACTCTTGCTTCCTTCCAATGAGGACGGAGCTGCGGGAGAAAGGGCGCTATAGAGGATCGCTGTGGAGAGCTGCTGCTGTGCTTTGACATCTGAGCTCTGTGGAAAACGATCTCAATACAATTCTGAAAAACGCGACTCTCCGAATGCCAGCCGAACATGTCTCCACAGCCAAAGCGCTGTGTCTCTTTTCAGCTGGCGATAAACCTTTCCTCGATCCTTTGCGGACTTGTAAAACTGTTCCTGATCAGAATAAAAAACGCTCACGCTAATACACAAGCACCCGTGTCTCGCCAAAGCTGACAAATAAACAGACGGACAAGCCGCACTGCACGTGTGAACAGGGGAATGAGCGAGCGAGCGGGGATAGGGCGCCTCCTGCGCTTAAAAGCTTACAGCACCTGGTATTCCCAGGCGGTCTCCCATCCAAGTACTAACCAGGCCCATCCCTGTTTAGCTTCCGAGATCAGATGAGATCAGGCGTGCTCAAGGGGGTGTGGCCATAAGCTAGAGCAAGGCTCGCTGGCACCCTTCTTATTGAGAGGACAGCTCCGTCACCTCTTTTACGACGCTGCTTTTTTTCCCTTGCGTTTTTCTCTTCTTCCCACATTCTCTCTCTTCACTGCCTTCGTCCCCGCTCTATTTCACTTCAGCCTTTCACTCTTGCTTCCTTCCAATGAGGACGGAGCTGCGGGAGAAAGGGCGCTATAGAGGATCGCTGTGGAGAGCTGCTGCTGTGCTTTGACATCTGAGCTCTGTGGAAAACGATCTCAATACAATTCTGAAAAACGCGACTCTCCAAACGCCAGCCGAACAAGTCTCCACAGCCGAAGCGCTGTGTCTCTTTTCAGCTGGCGATAAACCTTTCCTCGATCCTTTGCGGACTTGTAAAACTGTTCCTGATCAGAATAAAAAACGCTCACGCTAATACACAAGCACCCGTGTCTCCCCAAAGCTGACAAATAAACAGACGGACAAGCCGCACTGCACGTGTGAACAGGGGAATGAGCGAGCGAGCGGGGATAGGGCGCCTCCTGCGCTTAAAAGCTTACAGCACCTGGTATTCCCAGGCGGTCTCCCATCCAAGTACTAACCAGGCCCATCCCTGTTTAGCTTCCGAGATCAGACGAGATCAGGCGTGCTCAAGGGGGTGTGGCCGAAAGCGAGAGCAAGGCTCGCTGGCACCCTTCTTATTGAGAGGACAGCTCCGTCACCTCTTTTACGACGCTGCTCTATTTCCCTTGCGTTTTTCTCTTCTTCGCACGTTCTCTCTCTTCACTGCCTTCGTCCCCGCTCTATTTCACTTCAGCCTTTCACTCTTGCTTCCTTCCAATGAGGACGGAGCTGCGGGAGAAAGGGCGCTATAGAGGATCGCTGTGGAGAGCTGCTGCTGTGCTTTGACATCTGAGCTCTGTGGAAAACGATCTCAATACAATTCTGAAAAACGCGACTCTCCGAACGCCAGCCGAACAAGTCTCCACAGCCGAAGCGCTGTGTCTCTTTTCAGCTGGCGATAAACCTTTCCTCGATCCTTTGCGGACTTGTTAAACTGTTCCTGATCAGAATAAAAAACGCTCACGCTAATACACAAGCACCCGTGTCTCGCCAAAGCTGACAAATAAACAGACGGACAAGCCGCACTGCACGTATGAACAGGGGAATGAGCGAGCGAGCGGGGATAGGGCGCCTCCTGCGCTTAAAAGCTTACAGCACCTGGTATTCCCAGGCGGTCCCCCATACAAGTACTAACCAAGCCCATCCCTGTTTAGCTTCCGAGATCAGACGAGATCAGGCGTGCTCAAGTGGGTGTGGCCATAAGCGAGTGCAAGGCTCGCTGGCACCCTTCTTATTGAGAGGACAGCTCCGTCACCTCTTTTACGACGCTGCTTTTTTTCCCTTGCGTTTTTCTCTTCTTCCCATGTTCTCTCTCTTCACTGCCTTCGTCCCTGCTCTATTTCACTTCAGCCTTTCACTCTTGCTTCCTTCCAATGAGGACGGAGCTGCGGGAGAAAGGGCGCTATAGAGGATCGCTGTGGAGAGCTGCTGCTGTGCTTTGACATCTGAGCTCTGTGGAAAACGATCTCAATACAATTCTGAAAAACGCGACTCTCCGAACGCCAGCCGAACAAGTCTCCACAGCCGAAGCGCTGTGTCTCTTTTCAGCTGGCGATAAACATTTCCTCGATCCTTTGCGGACTTGTAAAACTGTTCCTGATCAGAATAAAAAACGCTCACGCTAATACACAAGCACCCGTGTCTCGCCAAAGCTGACAAATAAACAGACGGACAAGCCGCACTGCACGTGTGAACAGGGGAATGAGCGAGCGAGCGGGGATAGGGCGCCTCCTGCGCTTAAAAGCTTACAGCACCTGGTATTCCCAGGCGGTCTCCCATCCAAGTACTAACCAGGCCCATCCCTGTTTAGCTTCCGAGATCAGACGAGATCAGGCGTGCTCAAGGGGGTGTGGCCATAAGCGAGAGCAAGGCTCGCTGGCACCCTTCTTATTGAGAGGACAGCTCCGTCACCTCTTTTACGACGCTGCTTTTTTCCCTTGCGTTTTTCTCTTCTTCCCACGTTCTCTCTCTTCACAGCCTTCGTCCCCGCTCTATTTCACTTCAGCCTTTCACTCTTGCTTCCTTCCAATGAGGACGGAGCTGCGGGAGAAAGGGCGCTATAGAGGATCGCTGTGGAGAGCTGCTGCTGTGCTTTGACATCTGAGCTCTGTGGAAAACGATCTCAATACAATTCTGAAAAACGCGACTCTCCGAACGCCAGCCGAACAAGTCTCCACAGCCGAAGCGCTGTGTCTCTTTTCAGCTGGCGATAAACCTTTCTTCGATCCTTTGCGGACTTGTAAAACTGTTCCTGATCAGAATAAAAAACGCTCACGCTAATACACAAGCACCCGTGTCTCGCCAAAGCTGACAAATAAACAGACGGACAAGCCGCACTGCACGTGTGAACAGGGGAATGAGCGAGCGAGCGGGGATAGGGCGCCTCCTTCGCTTAAAAGCTTACAGCACCTGGTATTCCCAGGCGGTCTCCCATCCAAGTACTAACCAGGCCCATCCCTGTTTAGCTTCCGAGATCAGACAAGATCAGGCGAGCTCAAGGGGGTGTGGCCGTAAGCGAGAGCAAGGCTCGCTGGCACCCCTCTTATTGAGAGGACAGCTCCGTCACCTCTTTTACGACGCTGCTTTTTTTCCCTTGCGTTTTTCTCTTCTTCCCACGTTCTCTCTCTTCACTGCCTTCGTCCCCGCTCTATTTCACTTCAGCCTTTCACTCTTGCTTCCTTCCAATGAGGACGGAGCTGCGGGAGAAAGGGCGCTATAGAGGATCGCTGTGGAGAGCTGCTGCTGTGCTTTGACATCTGAGCTCTGTGGAAAACGATCTCAATACAATTCTGAAAAACGCGACTCTCCGAACGCCAGCCGAACAAGTCTCCACAGCCGAAGCGCTGTGTCTCTTTTCAGCTGGCGATAAACCTTTCTTCGATCCTTTGCGGACTTGTAAAACTGTTCCTGATCAGAATAAAAAACGCTCACGCTAATACACAAGCACCCGTGTTTCGCCAAAGCTGACAAATAAACAGACGGACAAGCCGCACTGCACGTGTGAACAGGGGAATGAGCGAGCGAGCGGGGATAGGGCGCCTCCTGCGC
>NC_090709.1:29447545-29452545 GCF_040954835.1 Lepisosteus oculatus
CCAGCCGAACAAGTCTCCACAGCCGAAGCGCTGTGTCTGTTTTCAGCTGGCGATAAACCTTTCCTCGATCCTTTGCGGACTTGTAAAACTGTTCCTGATCAGAATAAAAAACGCTCACGCTAATACACAAGCACCCGTGTCTCGCCAAAGCTGACAAATAAACAGACGGACAAGCTGCACTGCACGTGTGAACAGGGGAATGAGCGAGCGAGCGGGGATAGGGCGCCTCCTGCGCTTAAAAGCTTACAGCACCTGGTATTCCCAGGCGGTCTCCCATCCAAGTACTAACCAGGCCCATCCCTGTTTAGCTTCCGAGATCAGACGAGATCAGGCGTGCTCAAGGGGGTGTGGCCATAAGCGAGAGCAAGGTTCGCTGGCACCCTTCTTATTGAGAGGACAGCTCCGTCACCTCTTTTACGACGCTGCTTTTTTTCCCTTGCGTTTTTCTCTTCTTCCCACGTTCTCTCTCTTCACTGCCTTCGTCCCCGCTCTATTTCACTTCAGCCTTTCACTCTTGCTTCCTTCCAATGAGGACGGAGCTGCGGGAGAAAGGGCGCTATAGAGGATCGCTGTGGAGAGCTGCTGCTGTGCTTTGACATCTGAGCTCTGTGGAAAACGATCTCAATACAATTCTGAAAAACGCGACTCTCCGAACGCCAGCCGAACAAGTCTCCACAGCCGAAGCGCTGTGTCTCTTTTCAGCTGGCGATAAACCTTTCTTCGATCCTTTGCGGACTTGTAAAACTGTTCCTGATCAGAATAAAAAACGCTCACGCTAATACACAAGCACCCGTGTCTCGCCAAAGCTGACAAATAAACAGACGGACAAGCCGCACTGCACGTGTGAACAGGGGAATGAGCGAGCGAGCGGGGATAGGGCGCCTCCTGCGCTTAAAAGCTTACAGCACCTAGTATTCCCAGGCGGTCTCCCATCCAAGTACTAACCAGGCCCATCCCTGTTTAGCTTCCGAGATCAGACGAGATCAGGCGTGCTCAAGGGGGTGTGGCCGTAAGCGAGAGCAAGGCTCGCTGGCACCCTTCTTATTGAGAGGACAGCTCCGTCACCTCTTTTACGACACTGCTCTATTTCCCTTGCGTTTTTCTCTTCTTCCCACGTTCTCTCTCTTCACTGCCTTCGTCCCCGCTCTATTTCACTTCAGCCTTTCACTCTTGCTTCCTTCCAATGAGGACGGAGCTGCGGGAGAAAGGGCGCTATAGAGGATCGCTGTGGAGAGCTGCTGCTGTGCTTTGACATCTGAGCTCTGTGGAAAACGATCTCAATACAATTCTGAAAAACGCGACTCTCCGAACGCCAGCCGAACAAGTCTCCACAGCCGAAGCGCTGTGTCTCTTTTCAGCTGGCGATAAACCTTTCCTCGATCCTTTGCGGACTTGTTAAACTGTTCCTGATCAGAATAAAAAACGCTCACGCTAATACACAAGCACCCGTGTCTCGCCAAAGCTGACAAATAAACAGACGGACAAGCCGCACTGCACGTATGAACAGGGGAATGAGCGAGCGAGCGGGGATAGGGCGCCTCCTGCGCTTAAAAGCTTACAGCACCTGGTATTCCCAGGCGGTCCCCCATCCAAGTACTAACCAAGCCCATCCCTGTTTAGCTTCCGAGATCAGGCGTGCTCAAGGGGGTGTGGCCATAAGCGAGAGCAAGGCTCGCTGGCACCCTTCTTATTGAGAGGACAGCTCCGTCACCTCTTTTACGACGCTGCTTTTTTTCCCTTGCGTTTTTCTCTTCTTCCCACGTTCTCTCTCTTCACTGCCTTCGTCCCCGCTCTATTTCACTTCAGCCTTTCACTCTTGCTTCCTTCCAATGAGGACGGAGCTGCGGGAGAAAGGGCGCTATAGAGGATCGCTGTGGAGAGCTGCTGCTGTGCTTTGACATCTGAGCTCTGTGGAAAAAGATCTCAATACAATTCTGAAAAACGCGACTCTCCGAACGCCAGCCGAACAAGTCTCCACAGCCGAAGCGCTGTGTCTCTTTTCAGCTGGCGATAAACCTTTCCTCGATCCTTTGCGGACTTGTTAAACTGTTCCTGATCAGAATAAAAAACGCTCACGCTAATACACAAGCACCCGTGTCTCGCCAAAGCTGACAAATAAACAGACGGACAAGCCGCACTGCACGTGTGAACAGGGGAATGAGCGAGGAAGCGGGGATAGGGCGCCTCCTGCGCTTAAAAGCTTACAGCACCTGGTATTCCCAGGCGGTCTCCCATCCAAGTACTAACCAGGCCCATCCCTGTTTAGCTTCCGAGATTAGACGAGATCAGGCGTGCTCAAGGGAGTGTGGCCGTAAGCAAGAGCAAGGCTCGCTGGCACCCTTCTTATTGAGAGGACAGCTCCGTCACCTCTTTTACGACGCTGCTTTTTTTCCCTTGCGTTTTTCTCTTCTTCCCACGTTGTCTCTCTTCACTGCCTTCGTCCCTGCTCTATTTCACTTCAGCCTTTCACTCTTGCTTCCTTCCAATGAGGACGGAGCTGCGGGAGAAAGGGCGCTATAGAGGATCGCTGTGGAGAGCTGCTGCTGTGCTTTGACATCTGAGCTCTGTGGAAAACGATCTCAATACAATTCTGAAAAACGCGACTCTCCGAACGCCAGCCAAACAAGTCTCCACAGCCGATGCGCTGTGTCTCTTTTCAGCTGGCGATAAACCTTTCCTCGATTCTTTGCGGACTTGTTAAACTGTTCCTGATCAGAATAAAAAACACTCACGCTAATACACAAGCACCCGTGTCTCGCCAAAGCTGACAAATAAACAGACGGACAAGCCACACTGCACGTGTGAATAGGGGAATGAGCGAGCGAGCGGGGATAGGGCGCCTCCTGCGCTTAAAAGCTTACAGCACCTGGTATTCCCAGGCGGTCTCCCATCCAAGTACTAACCAGGCCCATCCCTGTTTAGCTTCCGAGATCAGACGAGATCAGGCGTGCTCAAGGGGGTGTGGCCGTAAGCGAGAGCAAGGCTCGCTGGCACCCTTCTTATTGAGAGGACAGCTCCGTCACCTCTTTTACGACGCTGCTTTTTTTCCCTTGCGTTTTTCTCTTCTTCCCACGTTCTCTCTCTTCACTGCCTTCGTCCCCGCTCTATTTCACTTCAGCCTTTCACTCTTGCTTCCTTCCAATGAGGACGGAGCTGCGGGAGAAAGGGCGCTATAGAGGATCGCTGTGGAGAGCTGCTGCTGTGCTTTGACATCTGAGCTCTGTGGAAAACGATCTCAATACAATTCTGAAAAACGCGACTCTCCGAACGCCAGCCGAACAAGTCTCCACAGCCGAAGCGCTGTGTCTCTTTTCAGCTGGCGATAAACCTTTCCTCGATCCTTTGCGGACTTGTAAAACTGTTCCTGATCAGAATAAAAAACGCTCACGCTAATACACAAGCACCCGTGTCTCGCCAAAGCTGACAAATAAAGAGACGGACAAGCCGCACTGCACGTGTGAACAGGGGAATGAGCGAGCGAGCGGGGATAGGGCGCCACCTGCGCTTAAAAGCTTACAGCACCTGGTATTCCCAGGCGGTCTCCCATCCAAGTACTAACCAGGCCCATCCCTGTTTAGCTTCCGAGATCAGACGAGATCAGGCGTGCTCAAGGTGGTGTGGCCGTAAGCGAGAGCAAGGCTCGCTGGCACCCTTCTTATTGAGAGGACAGCTCCGTCACCTCTTTTACGACGCTGCTTTTTTTCCCTTGCGTTTTTCTCTTCTTCCCACGTTCTCTCTCTTCACTGCCTTCGTCCCCGCTCTATTTCACTTCAGCCTTTCACTCTTGCTTCCTTCCAAAGAGGACGGAGCTGCGGGAGAAAGGGCGCTATAGAGGATCGCTGTGGAGAGCTGCTGCTGTGCTTTGACATCTGAGCTCTGTGGAAAACGATCTCAATACAATTCTGAAAAACGCGACTCTCCGAACGCCAGCCGAACAAGTCTCCACAGCCGAAGCGCTGTGTCTCTTTTCAGCTGGCGATAAACCTTTCCTCGATCCTTTGCGGACTTGTAAAACTGTTCCTGATCAGAATAAAAAACGCTCACGCTAATACACAAGCACCCGTGTCTCGCCAAAGCTGACAAATAAAGAGACGGACAAGCCGCACTGCACGTGTGAACAGGGGAATGAGCGAGCGAGCGGGGATAGGGCGCCTCCTGCGCTTAAAAGCTTACAGCACCTGGTATTCCCAGGCGGTCTCCCATCCAAGTACTAACCAGGCCCATCCCTGTTTAGCTTCCGAGATCAGACGAGATCAGGCGTGCTCAAGGGGGTGTGGCCGTAAGCCAGAGCAAGGCTCGCTGGCACCCTTCTTATTGAGAGGACAGCTCCGTCACCTCTTTTACGACGCTGGTTTTTTTCCCTTGCGTTTTTCTCTTCTTCCCACGTTCTCTCTCTTCACTGCCGTCGTCCCCGCTCTATTTCACTTCAGCTTTTCACTCTTGCTTCCTTCCAATGAGGACAGAGCTGCGGGAGAAAGGGCGCTATAGAGGATCGCTGTGGAGAGCTGCTGCTGTGCTTTGACATCTGAGCTCTGTGGAAAACGATCTCAATACAATTCTGAAAAACGCGACTCTCCGAACGCCAGCCGAACAAGTCTCCACAGCCGAAGCGCTGTGTCTCTTTTCAGCTGGCGATAAACCTTTCCTCGATCCTTTGCGGACTTGTAAAACTGTTCCTGATCAGAATAAAAAACGCTCACGCTAATACACAAGCACCCGTGTCTCGCCAAAGCTGACAAATAAACAGACGGACAAGCCGCACTGCACGTGTGAACAGGGGAATGAGCGAGCGAGCGGGGATAGGGCGCCTCCTGCGCTTAAAAGCTTACAGCACCTGGTATTCCCAGGCGGTCTCCCATCCAAGTACTAACCAGGCCCATCCCAGTTTAGATTCTGAGATCAGACGAGATCAGGCGTGCTCAAGGGGGTGTGGCCGTAAGCGAGAGCAAGGCTCGCTGGCACCCTTCTTATTGAGAGGACAGCTCCGTCACCTCTTTTAC
>NC_090709.1:29457545-29470045 GCF_040954835.1 Lepisosteus oculatus
GCCGCACTGCACGTGTGAACAGGGGAATGAGCGAGCGAGCGGGGATAGGGCGCCTCCTGCGCTTAAAAGCTTACAGCACCTGGTATTCCCAGGCGGTCTCCCATCCAAGTACTAACCAGGCCCATCCCTGTTTAGCTTCCGAGATCAGACGAGATCAGGCGTGCTCAAGGGGGTGTGGCCGTAAGCGAGGGAAAGGCTCGCTGGCACCCTTCTTATTGAGAGGACAGCTCCGTCACCTCTTTTACGACGCTGCTTTTTTTCCCTTGCGTTTTTCTCTTCTTCCCACGTTCTCTCTCTTCACTGCCTTCGTCCCCGCTCTATTTCACTTCAGCCTTTCACTCTTGCTTCCTTCCAATGAGGACGGAGCTGCGGGAGAAAGGGCGCTATAGAGGATCGCTGTGGAGAGCTGCTGCTGTGCTTTGACATCTGAGCTCTGTGGAAAACGATCTCAATACAATTCTGAAAAACGCGACTCTCCGAACGCCAGCCGAACAAGTCTCCACAGCCGAAGCGCTGTGTCTCTTTTCAGCTGGCGATAAACCTTTCCTCGATCCTTTGCGGACTTGTTAAACTGTTCATGATCAGAATAAAAAACGCTCACGCTAATACACAAGCACCCGTGTCTCGCCAAAGCTGACAAATAAACAGACGGACAAGCCGCACTGCACGTGTGAACAGGGGAATGAGCGAGCGAGCGGGGATAGGGCGCCTCCTGCGCTTAAAGGCTTACAGCACCTGGTATTCCCAGGCGGTCTCCCATCCAAGTACTAACCAGGCCCATCCCTGTTTAGCTTCCGAGATCAGACGAGATCAGGCGTGCTCAAGGGGGTGTGGCCGTAAGCGAGAGCAAGGCTCTCTGGCACCCTTCTTATTGAGAGGACAGCTCCGTCACCTATTTTACGACGCTGCTTTTTTTCCCTTGCGTTTTTCTCTTCTTCCCACGTTCTCTCTCTTCACTGCCTTCGTCCCCGCTCTATTTCACTTCAGACTTTCACTCTTGCTTCCTTCCAATGAGGACGGAGCTGCGGGAGAAAGGGCACTATAGAGGATCGCTGTGGAGAGCTGCTGCTGTGCTTTGATATCTGAGCTCTGTGGAAAACGATCTCAATACAATTCTGAAAAACGCGACTCTCCGAACGCCAGCCGAACAAGTCTCCACAGCCGAAGCGCTGTGTCTTTTTTCAGCTGGCGATAAACCTTTCCTCGATCCTTTGCGGACTTGTAAAACTGTTCATGATCAGAATAAAAAACGCTCACGCTAATACACAAGCACCCGTGTCTCGCCAAAGCTGACAAATAAACAGACGGACAAGCCGCACTGCACGTGTGAACAGGGGAATGAGCGAGCGAGCGGGGATAGGGCGCCTCCTGCGCATAAAAGCTTACAGCACCTGGTACTCCCAGGCGGTCTCCCATCCAAGTACTAACCAAGCCCATCCCTGTTTAGCTTCCGAGATCAGACGAGATCAGGCGTGCTCAAGGGGGTGTGGCCATAAGCAAGAGCAAGGCTCGCTGGCACCCTTCTTATTGAGAGGACAGCTCCGTCACCTCTTTTACGACGCTGCTTTTTTTCCCTTGCGTTTTTCTCTTCTTCCCACGTTCTCTCTCTTCACTGCCTTTGTCCCCGCTCTATTTCACTTCAGCCTTTCACTCTTGCTTCCTTCCAATGAGGACGGAGCTGCGGGAGAAAGGGCGCTATAGAGGATCGCTGTGGAGAGCTGCTGCTGTGCTTTGACATCTGAGCTCTGTGGAAAACGATCTCAATACAATTCTGAAAAACGCGACTCTCCGAACGCCAGCCGAACAAGTCTCCACAGCCGAAGCGCTGTGTCTCTTTTCAGCTGGCGATAAACCTTTCCTCGATCCTTTGCGGACTTGTAAAACTGTTCCTGATCAGAATAAAAAACGCTCACGCTAATACACAAGCACCCGTGTCTCGCCAAAGCTGAGAAATAAACAGACGGACAAGCCGCACTGCACGTGTGAACAGGGGAATGAGCGAGCGAGCGGGGATAGGGCGCCTCCTGCGCTTAAAAGCTTACAGCACCTGGTATTCCCAGGCGGTCTCCCATCCAAGTACTAACCAGGCCCATCCCTGTTTAGCTTCCAAGATCAGATGAGATCAGGCGTGCTCAAGGGGGTGTGGCCGAAAGCGAGAGCAAGGCTCGCTGGCACCCTTCTTATTGAGAGGACAGCTCCGTCACCTCTTTTACGACGCTGCTTTTTTTCTCTTGCGTTTTTCTCTTCTTCCCACGTTCTCTCTCTTCACTGCCTTCGTCCCCGCTCTATTTCACTTCAGCCTTTCACTCTTGCTTCCTTCCAATGAGGACGGAGCTGCGGGAGAAAGGGCGCTATAGAGGATCGCTGTGGAGAGCTGCTGCTGTGCTTTGACATCTGAGCTCTGTGGAAAACGATCTCAATACAATTCTGAAAAACGCGACTCTCCGAACGCCAGCCGAACAAGTCTCCACAGCCGAAGCGCTGTGTCTCTTTTCAGCTGGCGATAAACCTTTCCTCGATCCTTTGCGGACTTGTAAAACTGTTCCTGATCAGAATAAAAAACGCTCACGCTAATACACAAGCACCCGTGTCCCGCCAAAGCTGACAAATAAACAGACGGACAAGCCGCACTGCACGTGTGAACAGGGGAATGAGCGAGCGAGCGGGGATAGGGCGCCTCCTGCGCTTAAAAGCTTACAGCACCTGGTATTCCCAGGCGGTCTCCCATCCAGGTACTAACCAGGCCCATCCCTGTTTAGCTTCCGAAATCAGACGAGATCAGGCGTGCTCAAGGGGGTGTGGCCGTAAGCGAGAGCAAGGCTCGCTGGCACCCTTCTTATTGAGAGGACAGCTCCGTCACCTCTTTTACGACGCTGCTTTTTTTCCCTTGCGTTTTTCTCTTCTTCCCACGTTCTCTCTCTTCACTGCCTTCGTCCCCGCTCTATTTCACTTCAGCCTTTCACTCTTGCTTCCTTCCAATGAGGACGGAGCTGCGGGAGAAAGGGCGCTATAGAGGATCGCTGTGGAGAGCTGCTGCTGTGCTTTGACATCTGAGCTCTGTGGAAAACGATCTCAATACAATTCTGAAAAACGCGACTCTCCGAACGCCAGCCGAACAAGTCTCCACAGCCGAAGCGCTGTGTCTCTTTTCAGCTGGCGATAAACCTTTCCTCGATCCTTTGCGGACTTGTAAAACTGTAACTGATCAGAATAAAAAACGCTCACGCTAATACACAAGCACCCGTGTCTCGCCAAAGCTGACAAATAAACAGACGGACAAGCAGCACTGCACGTGTGAACAGGGGAATGAGAGCGAGCGAGCGGGGATAGGGCGCCCCCTGCGCTTAAAAGCTTACAGCACCTGGTATTCCCAGGCGGTCTCCCATCCAAGTACTAACCAGGCCCATCCCTGTTTAGCTTCCGAGATCAGACGAGATCAGGCGTGCTCAAGGGGGTGTGGCCACAAGTAAGAGCAAGACTCGCTGGCACCCTTCTTATTGAGAGGACAGCTCCGTCACCTCTTTTACGACGCTGCTCTTTTTCCCTTGCGTTTTTCTCTTCTTCCCACGTTCTCTCTCTTCACTGCCTTCGTCCCCGCTCTATTTCACTTCAGCCTTTCACTCTTGCTTCCTTCCAATGAGGACGGAGCTGCGGGAGAAAGGGCGCTATAGAGGATCGCTGTGGAGAGCTGCTGCTGTGCTTTGACATCTGAGCTCTGTGGAAAACGATCTCAATACAATTCTGAAAAACGCGACTCTCCGAACGCCAGCCGAACAAGTCTCCACAGCCGAAGCGCTGTGTCTCTTTTCAGCTGGCGATAAACCTTTCCTCGATACTTTGCGGACTTGTAAAACTGTTCCTGATCAGAATAAAAAACGCTCACGCTAATACACAAGCACCTGTGTCTCGCCAAAGCTGACAAATAAACACACGGACAAGCCGCACTGCACGTGTGAACAGAGGAATGAGCGAGCGAGCGGGGATAGGGCGCCTCCTGCGCTTAAAAGCTTACAGCACCTGGTACTCCCAGGCGGTCTCCCATCCAAGTACTAACCAGGCCCATCCCTGTTTAGCTTCCGAGATCAGACGAGATCAGGCGTGCTCAAGGGGGTGTGGGCGTAAGCGAGAGCAAGGCTCGCTGGCACCCTTCTTATTGAGAGGACAGCTCCGTCACCTCTTTTACGACGCTGCTTTTTTTCCCTTGCGTTTTTCTCTTCTTCCCACGTTCTCTCTCTTCACTGCCTTCGTCCCCGCTCTATTTCACTTCAGCCTTTCACTCTTGCTTCCTTCCAATGAGGACGGAGCTGCGGGAGAAAGGGCGCTATAGAGGATCGCTGTGGAGAGCTGCTGCTGTGTTTTGACATCTGAGCTCTGTGGAAAACGATCTCAATACAATTCTGAAAAACGCGACTCTCCGAACGCCAGCCGAACAAGTCTCCACAGCCGAAGCGCTGTGTCTTTTTTCAGCTGGCGATAAACCTTTCTTCGATCCTTTGCGGACTTTTAAAACTGTTCCTGATCAGAATAAAAAACGCTCACGCTAATACACAAGCACCCGTGTCTCGCCAAAGCTGACAAATAAACAGACGGACAAGCCGCACTGCACGTGTGAACAGGGGAATGACCGAGCGAGCGGGGATAGGGCGCCTCCTTCGCTTAAAAGCTTACAGCACCTGGCATTCCCAGGTGGTCTCCCATCCAAGTACTAACCAGGCCCATCCCTGTTTAGCTTCCGAGATCAGACAAGATCAGGCGTGCTCAAGGGGGTGTGGCCGTAAGCGAGAGCCAGAATCGCTGGCACCCCTCTTATTGAGAGGACAGCTCCGTCACCTCTTTTACGACGCTGCTTTTTTTCCCTTGCGTTTTTCTCTTCTTCCCACGTTCTCTCTCTTCACTGCCTTCGTCCCCGCTCTATTTCACTTCAGCCTTTCACTCTTGCTTCCTTCCAATGAGGACGGAGCTGCGGGAGAAAGGGCGCTATAGAGGATCGCTGTGGAGAGCTGCTGCTGTGCTTTGACATCTGAGCTCTGTGGAAAACGATCTCAATACAATTCTGAAAAACGCGACTCTCCGAACGCCAGCCGAACAAGTCTCCACAGCCGAAGCGCTGTGTCTCTTTTCAGCTGGCGATAAACCTTTCTTCGATCTTTTGCGGACTTGTAAAACTGTTCCTGATCAGAATAAAAAACGCTCACGCTAATACACAAGCACCCGCGTCTCGCCAAAGCTGACAAATAAACAGACGGACAAGCCGCACTGCACGTGTGAACAGGGGAATGAGCGAGCGAGCGGGGATAGGGCGCCTCCTGCGCTTAAAGGCTTACAGCACCTGGTATTCCCAGGCGGTCTCCCATCCAAGTACTAACCAGGCCCATCCCTATTCAGCTTCGGAGATCAGACGAGATCAGGTATGCTCAAGGTGGTGTGGCCGTAAGCGAGAGCAAGGCTCGCTGGCACCCTTCTTATTGAGAGGACAGCTCCGTCACCTCTTTTACGACGCTGCTTTTTTTCCCTTGCGTTTTTCTCTTCTTCCCACGTTCTCTCTCTTCACTGCCTTCGTCCCCGCTCTATTTCACTTCAGCCTTTCACTCTTGCTTCCTTCCAATGAGGACGGAGCTGCGGGAGAAAGGGCGCTATAGAGGATCGCTGTGGAGAGCTGCTGCTGTGCTTTGACATCTGAGCTCTGTGGAAAACGATCTCAATACAATTCTGAAAAACGCGACTCTCCGAACGCCAGCCGAACAAGTCTCCACAGCCGAAGCGTTGTGTCTCTTTTCAGCTGGCGATAAACCTTTCCTCGATCCTTTGCGGACTTGTAAAACTGTTCCTGATCAGAATAAAAAACGCTCACGCTAATACACAAGCACCCGCGTCTCGCCAAAGCTGACAAATAAACAGACGGACAAGCTGCACTGCACGTGTGAACAGGGGAATGAGCGAGCGAGCAGGGATAGGGCGCCTCCTGCGCTTAAAAGCTTACAGCACCTGGTATTCCCAGGCGGTCTCCCATCCAAGTACTAACCAGGCCCATCCCTGTTTAGCTTCCGAGATCAGACGAGATCAGGCGTGCTCAAGGGGGTGTGGCCGTAAGCGAGAGCAAGGCTCGCTGGCACCCTTCTTATTGAGAGGACAGCTCCGTCACCTCTTTTACGACGCTGCTTTTTTTCCCTTGCGTTTTTCTCTTCTTCCCACGTTCTCTCTCTTCACTGCCTTCGTCCCCGCTCTATTTCACTTCAGCCTTTCACTCTTGCTTCCTTCCAATGAGGACGGAGCTGCGGGAGAAAGGGCGCTATAGAGGATCGCTGTGGAGAGCTGCTGCTGTGCTTTGACATCTGAGCTCTGTTGAAAACGATCTCAATACAATTCTGAAAAACGCGACTCTCCGAACGCCAGCCGAACAAGTCTCCACAGCCGAAGCGCTGTGTCTCTTTTTAGCTGGCGATAAACCTTTCCTCGATCCTTTGCGGACTTGTTAAACTGTTCCTGATCAGAATAAAAAACGCTCATGCTAATACACAAGCACCCGTGTCCCGCCAAAGCTGACAAATAAACAGACGGACAAGCCGCACTGCACGTGTGAACAGGGGAATGAGCGAGCGAGCGGGGATAGGGCGCCTCCTGCGCTTAAAAGCTTACAGCACCTGGTATTCCCAGGCGGTCTCCCATCCAGGTACTAACCAGGCCCATCCCTGTTTAGCTTCCGAGATCAGACGAGATCAGGCGTGCTCAAGGGGGTGTGGCCGTAAGCGAGAGCAAGGCTCGCTGGCACCCTTCTTATTGAGAGGACAGCTCCGTCACCTCTTTTACGACGCTGCTTTTTTTCCCTTGCGTTTTTCTCTTCTTCCCACGTTCTCTCTCTTCACTGCCTTCGTCCCCGCTCTATTTCACTTCAGCCTTTCACTCTTGCTTCCTTCCAATGAGGACGGAGCTGCGGGAGAAAGGGCGCTATAGAGGATCGCTGTGGAGAGCTGCTGCTGTGCTTTGACATCTGAGCTCTGTGGAAAACGATCTCAATACAATTCTGAAAAACGCGACTCTCCGAACGCCAGCCGAACAAGTCTCCACAGCCGAAGCGCTGTGTCTCTTTTCAGCTGGCGATAAACCTTTCCTCGATCCTTTGCGGACTTGTAAAACTGTTCCTGATCAGAATAAAAAACGCTCACGCTAATACACAAGCACCCGTGTCTCGCCAAAGCTGACAAATAAACAGACGGACAAGCAGCACTGCACGTGTGAACAGGGGAATGAGAGCGAGCGAGCGGGGATAGGGCGCCTCCTGCGCTTAAAAGCTTACAGCACCTGGTATTCCCAGGCGGTCTCCCATCCAAGTACTAACCAGGCCCATCCCTGTTTAGCTTCCGAGATCAGACGAGATCAGGCGTGCTCAAGGGGGTGTGGCCGCAAGTAAGAGCAAGACTCGCTGGCACCCTTCTTATTGAGAGGACAGCTCCGTCACCTCTTTTACGACGCTGCTCTTTTTCCCTTGCGTTTTTCTCTTCTTCCCACGTTCTCTCTCTTCACTGCCTTCGTCCCCGCTCTATTTCACTTCAGCCTTTCACTCTTGCTTCCTTCCAATGAGGACGGAGCTGCGGGAGAAAGGGCGCTATAGAGGATCGCTGTGGAGAGCTGCTGCTGTGCTTTGACATCTGAGCTCTGTGGAAAACGATCTCAATACAATTCTGAAAAACGCGACTCTCCGAACGCCAGCCGAACAAGTCTCCACAGCCGAAGCGCTGTGTCTCTTTTCAGCTGGCGATAAACCTTTCCTCGATCCTTTGCGGACTTGTAAAACTGTTCCTGATCAGAATTAAAAAACGCTCACTCTAATACACAAGCACCCGTGTCTCGCCAAAGCTGACAAATAAACAGACGGACAAGCCGCACTGCACGTGTGAACAGGGGAATGAGCGAGCGAGCGGGGATAGGGCGCCTCCTGCGCTTAAAAGCTTACAGCACCTGGTATTCCCAGGCGGTCTCCCATCCAAGTACTAACCAGGCCCATCCCTGTTTAGCTTCCGAGATCAGACGAGATCAGGCGTGCTCAAGGGGGTGTGGCCATAAGCGAGAGCAAGGCTCGCTGGCACCCTTCTTATTGAGAGGACAGCTCCGTCACCTCTTTTACGACGCTGCTTTTTTTCCCTTGCGTTTTTCTCTTCTTCCCACGTTCTCTCTCTTCACTGCCTTCGTCCCCGCTCTATTTCACTTCAGCCTTTCACTCTTGCTTCCTTCCAATGAGGACGGAGCTGCGGGAGAAAGGGCGCTATAGAGGATCGCTGTGGAGAGCTGCTGCTGTGCTTTGACATCTGAGCTCTGTGGAAAACGATCTCAATACAATTCTGAAAAACGCGACTCTCCGAACGCCAGCCGAACAAGTCTCCCCAGCCGAAGCGCTGTGTCTCTTTTCAGCTGGCGATAAACCTTTCCTCGATCCTTTGCGGACTTGTTAAACTGTTCATGATCAGAATAAAAAACGCTCACGCTAATACACAAGCACCCGTGTCTCGCCAAAGCTGACAAATAAACAGACGGACAAGCCGCACTGCACGTGTGAACAGGGGAATGAGCGAGCGAGCGGGGATAGGGCGCCTCCTGTGCTTAAAAGCTTACAGCACCTGGTATTCCCAGGCGGTCTCCCATCCAAGTACTAACCAGGCCCATCCCTGTTTAGCTTCCGAGATCAGACGAGATCAGGCGTGCTCAAGGGGGTGTGGCCGTAAGCAAGAGCAAGGCTCGCTGGCACCCTTCTTATTGAGAGGACAGCTCCGTCACCTCTTTTACGACGCTGCTTTTTTTCCCTTGCGTTTTTCTCTTCTTCCCACGTTCTCTCTCTTCACTGCCTTCGTCCCCGCTCTATTTCACTTCAGCCTTTCACTCTTGCTTCCTTCCAATGAGGACGGAGCTGCGGGAGAAAGGGCGCTATAGAAAATCGCTGTGGAGAGCTGCTGCTGTGCTTTGACATCTGAGCTCTGTGGAAAACGATCTCAATACAATTCTGAAAAACGCGACTCTCCGAACGCCAGCCGAACAAGTCTCCACAGCCGAAAACTGTGTCTCTTTTCAGCTGGCGATAAACCTTTCCTCGATCCTTTGCTGACTTGTAAAACTGTTCCTGATCAGAATAAAAAACGCTCACGCTAATACACAAGCACCCGTGTCTCGCCAAAGCTGACAAATAAACAGACGGACAAGCCGCACTGCACGTGTGAACAGGGGAATGAGCGAGCGAGCGGGGATAGGGCACCTCCTGCGCTTAAAAGCGTACAGCACCTGGTATTCACAGGCGGTCTCCCATCCAAGTACTAACCAGGCCCATCCCTGTTTAGCTTCCGAGATCAGACGAGATCAGGCGTGCTCAAGGGGGTGTGGCCATAAGCGAGAGCAAGGCTCGCTGTCACCCTTCTTATTGAGAGGACAGCTCCGTCACCTCTTTTACGACGCTGCTTTTTTTCCCTTGCGTTTTTTCTTCTTCCCACGTTCTCTCTCTTCACTGCCTTCGTCCCCGCTCTATTTCACTTCAGCCTTTCACTCTTGCTTCCTTCCAATGAGGACGGAGCTGCGGGAGAAAGGGCGCTATAGAGGATCGCTGTGGAGAGCTGCTGCTGTGCTTTGACATCTGAGCTCTGTGGAAAACGATCTCAATACAATTCTGAAAAACGCGACTCTCCGAACGCCAGCCGAACAAGTCTCCACAGCCGAAGCGCTGTGTCTCTTTTCAGCTGGCGATAAACCTTTCCTCGATCCTTTGCGGACTTGTAAAACTGTTCCTGATCAGAATAAAAAACGCTCACGCTAATACACAAGCACCCGTGTCTCGCCAAAGCTGACAAATAAACAGACGGACAAGCAGCACTGCACGTGTGAACAGGGGAATGAGAGCGAGCGAGCGGGGATAGGGCGCCTCCTGCGCTTAAAAGCTTACAGCACCTGGTATTCCCAGGCGGTCTCCCATCCAAGTACTAACCAGGCCCATCCCTGTTTAGCTTCCGAGATCAGATGAGATCAGGCGTGCTCAAGGGGGTGTGGCCGCAAGTAAGAGCAAGACTCGCTGGCACCCTTCTTATTGAGAGGACAGCTCCGTCACCTCTTTTACGACGCTGCTCTTTTTCCCTTGCGTTTTTCTCTTCTTCCCACGTTCTCTCTCTTCACTGCCTTCGTCCCCGCTCTATTTCACTTCAGCCTTTCACTCTTGCTTCCTTCCAATGAGGACGGAGCTGCGGGAGAAAGGGCGCTATAGAGGATCGCTGTGGAGAGCTGCTGCTGTGCTTTGACATCTGAGCTCTGTTGAAAACGATCTCAATACAATTCTGAAAAACGCGACTCTCCGAACGCCAGCCGAACAAGTCTCCCCAGCCGAAGCGCTGTGTCTCTTTTCAGCTGGCGATAAACCTTTCCTCGATCCTTTGCGGACTTGTTAAACTGTTCATGATCAGAATAAAAAACGCTCACGCTAATACACAAGCACCCGTGTCTCGCCAAAGCTGACAAATAAACAGACGGACAAGCCGCACTGCACGTGTGAACAGGGGAATGAGCGAGCGAGCGGGGATAGGGCGCCTCCTGTGCTTAAAAGCTTACAGCACCTGGTATTCCCAGGCGGTCTCCCATCCAAGTACTAACTAAGCCCATCCCTGTTTAGCTTCCGAGATCAGACGAGATCAGGCGTGCTCAAGGGGGTGTGGCCGTAAGCAAGAGCAAGGCTCGCTGGCACCCTTCTTATTGAGAGGACAGCTCCGTCACCTCTTTTACGACGCTGCTTTTTTTCCCTTGCGTTTTTCTCTTCTTCCCACGTTCTCTCTCTTCACTGCCTTCGTCCCCGCTCTATTTCACTTCAGCCTTTCACTCTTGCTTCCTTCCAATGAGGACGGAGCTGCGGGAGAAAGGGCGCTATAGAAAATCGCTGTGGAGAGCTGCTGCTGTGCTTTGACATCTGAGCTCTGTGGAAAACGATCTCAATACAATTCTGAAAAACGCGACTCTCCGAACGCCAGCCGAACAAGTCTCCACAGCCGAAGCGCTGTGTCTCTTTTCAGCTGGCGATAAACCTTTCCTCGATCCTTTGCTGACTTGTAAAACTGTTCCTGATCAGAATAAAAAACGCTCACGCTAATACACAAGCACCCGTGTCTCGCCAAAGCTGACAAATAAACAGACGGACAAGCCGCACTGCACGTGTGAACAGGGGAATGAGCGAGCGAGCGGGGATAGGGCGCCTCCTGCGCTTAAAAGCGTACAGCACCTGGTATTCACAGGCGGTCTCCCATCCAAGTACTAACCAGGCCCATCCCTGTTTAGCTTCCGAGATCAGACGAGATCAGGCGTGCTCAAGGGGGTGTGGCCATAAGCGAGAGCAAGGCTCGCTGTCACCCTTCTTATTGAGAGGACAGCTCCGTCACCTCTTTTACGACGCTGCTTTTTTTCTCTTGCGTTTTTCTCTTCTTCCCACGTTCTCTCTCTTCACTGCCTTCGTCCCCGCTCTATTTCACTTCAGCCTTTCACTCTTGCTTCCTTCCAATGAGGACGGAGCTGCGGGAGAAAGGGCGCTATAGAGGATCGCTGTGGAGAGCTGCTGCTGTGCTTTGACATCTGAGCTCTGTGGAAAACGATCTCAATGCAATTCTGAAAAACGCGACTCTCCGAACGCCAGCCGAACAAGTCTCCACAGCCGAAGCGCTGTGTCTCTTTTCAGCTGGCGATAAACCTTTCCTTGATCCTTTGCGGACTTGTAAAACTGTTCCTGATCAGAATAAAAAACGCTCACGCTAATACACAAGCACCCGTGTCTCGCCAAAGCTGACAAATAAACAGACGGACAAGCAGCACTGCACGTGTGAACAGGGGAATGAGAGCGAGCGAGCGGGGATAGGGCGCCTCCTGCGCTTTAAAGCTTACAGCACCTGGTATTCCCAGGCGGTCTCCCATCCAAGTACTAACCAGGCCCATCCCTGTTTAGCTTCCGAGATCAGACGAGATCAGGCGTGCTCAAGGGGGTGTGGCCGTAAGCGAGAGCAAGGCTCGCTGGCACCCTTCTTATTGAGAGGACAGCTCCGTCACCTCTTTTACGTCACTGCTCTATTTCCCTTGCGTTTTTCTCTTCTTCCCACGTTCTCTCTCTTCACTGCCTTCGTCCCCGCTCTATTTCACTTCAGCCTTTCACTCTTGCTTCCTTCCAATGAGGACGGAGCTGCGGGAGAAAGGGCGCTATAGAGGATCGCTGTGGAGAGCTGCTGCTGTGCTTTGACATCTGAGCTCTGTGGAAAACGATCTCAATACAATTCTGAAAAACGCGACTCTCCGAACGCCAGCCGAACAAGTCTCCACAGCCGAAGCGCTGTGTCTCTTTTCAGCTGGCGATAAACCTTTCCTCGATCCTTTGCGGACTTGTTAAACTGTTCCTGATCAGAATAAAAAACGCTCACGCTAATACACAAGCACCCGTGTCTCGCCAAAGCTGACAAATAAACAGACGGACAAGCCGCACTGCACGTATGAACAGGGGAATG
>NC_090709.1:29490045-29502545 GCF_040954835.1 Lepisosteus oculatus
TGAGGACGGAGCTGCGGGAGAAAGGGCGCTATAGAGGATCGCTGTGGAGAGCTGCTGCTGTGCTTTGACATCTGAGCTCTGTGGAAAACGATCTCAATACAATTCTGAAAAACGCGACTCTCCGAACGCCAGCCGAACAAGTCTCCACAGCCGAAGCGCTGTGTCTCTTTTCAGCTGGCGATAAACCTTTCCTCGATCCTTTGCGGACTTGTAAAACTGTTCCTGATCAGAATAAAAAACGCTCACGCTAATACACAAGCACCCGTGTCTCGCCAAAGCTGACAAATAAACAGACGGACAAGCCGCACTGCACGTGTGAACAGGGGAATGAGCGAGCGAGCGGGGATAGGGCGCCTCCTGCGCTTAAAAGCTTACAGCACCTGGTATTCCCAGGCGGTCTCCCATCCAAGTACTAACCAGGCCCATCCCTGTTTAGCTTCCGAGATCAGATGAGATCAGGCGTGCTCAAGGGGGTGTGGCCGTAAGCGAGAGCAAGGCTCGCTGGCACCCTTCTTATTGAGAGGACAGCTCCGTCACCTCTTTTACGACGCTGCTTTTTTTCCCTTGCGTTTTTCTCTTCTTCCCACGTTCTCTCTCTTCACTGCCTTCGTCCCCGCTCTATTTCACTTCAGCCTTTCACTCTTGCTTCCTTCCAATGAGGACGGAGCTGCGGGAGAAAGGGCGCTATAGAGGATCGCTGTGGAGAGCTGCTGCTGTGCTTTGACATCTGAGCTCTGTGGAAAACGATCTCAATACAATTCTGAAAAACGCGACTCTCCGAACGCCAGCCGAACAAGTCTCCACAGCCGAAGCGCTGTGTCTCTTTTCAGCTGGCGATAAACCTTTCCTCGATCCTTTGCGGACTTGTAAAACTGTTCCTGATCAGAATAAAAAACGCTCACGCTAATACACAAGCACCCGTGTCTCGCCAAAGCTGACAAATAAAGAGACGGACAAGCCGCACTGCACGTGTGAACAGGGGAATGAGCGAGCGAGCGGGGATAGGGCGCCTCCTGCGCTTAAAAGCTTACAGCACCTGGTATTCCCAGGCGGTCTCCCATCCAAGTACTAACCAGGCCCATCCCTGTTTAGCTTCCGAGATCAGACGAGATCAGGCGTGCTCAAGGGGGTGTGGCCGTAAGCGAGAGCAAGGCTCGCTGGCACCCTTCTTATTGAGAGGACAGCTCCGTCACCTCTTTTACGACGCTGCTTTTTTTCCCTTGCGTTTTTCTCTTCTTCCCACGTTCTCTCTCTTCACTGCCTTCGTCCCCGCTCTATTTCACTTCAGCCTTTCACTCTTGCTTCCTTCCAATGAGGACGGAGCTGCGGGAGAAAGGGCGCTATAGAAAATCGCTGTGGAGAGCTGCTGCTGTGCTTTGACATCTGAGCTCTGTGGAAAACGATCTCAATACAATTCTGAAAAACGCGACTCTCCGAACGCCAGCCGAACAAGTCTCCACAGCCGAAGCGCTGTGTCTCTTTTCAGCTGGCGATAAACCTTTCCTCGATCCTTTGCTGACTTGTAAAACTGTTCCTGATCAGAATAAAAAAAGCTCACGCTAATACACAAGCACCCGTGTCTCGCCAAAGCTGACAAATAAACAGACGGACAAGCCGCACTGCACGTGTGAACAGGGGAATGAGCGAGCGAGCGGGGATAGGGCGCCTCCTGCGCTTAAAAGCTTACAGCACCTGGTATTCCCAGGCGGTCTCCCATCCAAGTACTAACCAGGCCCATCTCTGTTCAGCTTCCAAGATCAGACGAGATCAGGAGTGCTCAAGGGTGTGTGGCCGTAAGCGAGAGCAAGGCTCGCTGGCACCCTTCTTATTGAGAAGACAGCTCCGTCACCTCTTTTACGACGCTGCTTTTTTCCCTTGCGTTTTTCTCTTCTTCCCACGTTCTCTCTCTTCACTGCCTTCGTCCCCGCTCTATTTCACTTCAGCCTTTCACTCTTGCTTCCTTCCAATGAGGACGGAGCTGCGGGAGAAAGGGCGCTATAGAGGATCGCTGTGGAGAGCTGCTGCTGTGCTTTGACATCTGAGCTCTGTGGAAAACGATCTCAATACAATTCTGAAAAACGCGACTCTCCGAACGCCAGCCGAACAAGTCTCCACAGCTGAAGCGCTGTGTCTCTTTTCAGCTGGTGATAAACCTTTCCTCGATCCTTTGCGGACTTGTAAAACTGTTCCTGATCAGAATAAAAAACGCTCACGCTAATACACAAGCACCCGTGTCTCGCCAAAGCTGACAAATAAACAGACGGACAAGCCGCACTGCACGTGTGAACAGGGGAATGAGCGAGCGAGCGGGGATAGGGCGCCTCCTGCGCTTAAAAGCTTACAGCACCTGGTATTCCCAGGCGGTCTCCCATCCAAGTACTAACCAGGCCCATCCCTGTTTAGCTTCCGAGATCAGATGAGATCAGGCGTGCTCAAGGGGGTGTGGCCGTAAGCGAGATCAAGGCTCGCTGGCACCCTTCTTATTGAGAGGACAGCTCCGTCACCTCTTTTACGACGCTGCTTTTTTTCCCTTGCGTTTCTCTCTTCTTCCCACGTTCTCTCTCTTCACTGCCTTCGTCCCCGCTCTATTTCACTTCAGCCTTTCACTCTTGCTTCCTTCCAATGTGGACGGAGCTGCGGGAGAAAGGGCGCTATAGATGATCGCTGTGGAGAGCTGCTGCTGTGCTTTGACATCTGAGCTCTGTGGAAAACGATCTCAATACAATTCTGAAAAACGCGACTCTCCGAACGCCAGCCGAACAAGTCTCCACAGCCGAAGCGCTGTGTCTCTTTTCAGCTGGCGATAAACCTTTCCTCGATCCTTTGCGGACTTGTAAAACTGTTCCTGATCAGAATAAAAAACGCTCACGCTAATACACAAGCACCCGTGTCTCGCCAAAGCTGACAAATAAACAGACGGACAAGCCGCACTGCACGTGTGAACAGGGGAATGAGCCAGCGAGCGGGGATAGGGCGCTTCCTGCGCTTAAAAGCTTACAGCACCTGGTATTCCCAGGCGGTCTCCCATCCAAGTACTAACCAGGCCCATCCCTGTTTAGCTTCCGAGATCAGACGAGATCAGGCGTGCTCAAGGGGGTGTGGCCGTAAGCAAGAGCAAGGCTCGCTGGCACCCTTCTTATTGAGAGGACAGCTCCGTCACCTCTTTTACGACGCTGCTCTTTTTCCCTTGCGTTTTTCTCTTCTTCCCACGTTCTCTCTCTTCACTGCCTTCGTCCCCGCTCTATTTCACTTCAGCCTTTCACTCTTGCTTCCTTCCAATGAGGACGGAGCTGTGGGAGAAAGGGCGCTATAGAGGATCGCTGTGGAGAGCTGCTGCTGTGCTTTGACATCTGAGCTCTGAGGAAACCGATCTCAATACAATTCTGAAAAACGCGACTCTCCGAACGCCAGCCGAACAAGTCTCCACAGCCGAAGCGCTGTGTCTCTTTTCAGCTGGCGATAAACCTTTCCTCGATCCTTTGCGGACTTGTAAAACTGTTCCTGATCAGAATAAAAAACGCTCACGCTAATACACAAGCACCCGTGTCTCGCCAAAGCTGACAAATAAACAGACGGACAAGCCGCACTGCACGTGTGAACAGGGGAATGAGCGAGCGAGCAGGGATAGGGCGCCTCCTGCGCTTAAAAGCTTACAGCACCTGGTATTCCCAGGCGGTCTCCCATCCAAGTACTAACCAGGCCCATCCCTGTTTAGCTTCCGAGATCAGACGAGATCAGGCGTGCTCAAGGGGGTGTGGCCATAAGCAAAAGCAAGGCTCGCTGTCACCCTTCTTATTGAGAGGACAGCTCCGTCACCTCTTTTACGACGCTGCTTTTTTTCCCTTGCGTTTTTCTCTTCTTCCCACGTTCTCTCTCTTCACTGCCTTCGTTCCCGCTCCATTTCACTTCAGCCTTTCACTCTTCCTTCCTTCCAATGAGGACGGAGCTGCGGGAGAAAGGGCGCTATAGAGGATCGCTGTGGAGAGCTGCTGCTGTGCTTTGACATCTGAGCTCTGTGGAAAACGATCTCAATACAATTCTGAAAAACGCGACTCTCCGAACGCCAGCCGAACAAGTCTCCACAGCCGAAGCGCTGTGTCTCTTTTCAGCTGGCGATAAACCTTTCCTCGATCCTTTGCGGACTTGTAAAACTGTTCCTGATCAGAATAAAAAACGCTCACGCTAATACACAAGCACCCATGTCTCGCCAAAGCTGACAAATAAACAGACGGACAAGCCGCACTGCACGTGTGAACAGGGGAATGAGCGAGCGAGCGGGGATAGGGCGCCTCCTGCGCTTAAAAGCTTACAGCACCTGGTATTCCCAGGCGGTCTCCCATCCAAGTACTAACCAGGCCCATCCCTGTTTAGCTTCCGAGATCAGACGAGATCAGGCGTGCTCAAGGGGGTGTGGCCGTAAGCTAGACCAAAGCTCGCTGGCACCCTTCTTATTGAGAGGACAGCTCCGTCACCTCTTTTACGACGCTGCTTTTTTTCCCTTGCGTTTTTCTCTTCTTCCCACGTTCTCTCTCTTCACTGCCTTCGTCCCCGCTCTATTTCACTTCAGCCTTTCACTCTTGCTTCCTTCCAATGAGGACGGAGCTGCGGGAGAAAGGGCGCTATAGAGGATCGCTGTGGAGAGCTGCTGCTGTGCTTTGACATCTGAGCTCTGTGGAAAACGATCTCAATACAATTCTGAAAAACGCGACTCTCCGAACGCCAGCCGAACATGTCTCCACAGCCGAAGCGCTGTGTCTCTTTTCAGCTGGCGATAAACCTTTCTTCGATCCTTTGCGGACTTGTAAAACTGTTCCTGATCAGAATAAAAAACGCTCACGCTAATACACAAGCACCCGTGTCTCGCCAAAGCTGACAAATAAACAGACGGACAAGCCGCACTGCACGTGTGAACAGGGGAATGAGCGAGCGAGCGGGTATAGGGCGCCTCCTGCGCTTAAAAGCTAACGGCACCTGGTATTCCCAGGCGGTCTCCCATCCAAGTACTAACCAGGCCCATCCCTGTTTAGCTTCCGAGATCAGACGAGATCAGGCGTGCTCAAGGGGGTGTGGCCGTAAGCGAGAGCACGGCTCGCTGGCACCCTTCTTATTGAGAGGACAGCTCCGTCACCTCTTTTATGACGCTGCTCTTTTTCCCTTGCGTTTTTCTCTTCTTCCCACGTTCTCTCTCTTCACTGCCTTCGTCCCCGCTCTATTTCACTTCAGCCTTTCACTCTTGCTTCCTTCCAATGAGGACGGAGCTGCGGGAGAAAGGGCGCTATAGAGGATCGCTGTGGAGAGCTGCTGCTGTGCTTTGACATCTGAGCTCTGTGGAAAACGATCTCAATACAATTCTGAAAAACGCGACTCTCCGAACGCCAGCCGAACAAGTCTCCACAGCCGAAGCGCTGTGTCTCTTTTCAGCTGGCGATAAACCTTTCCTCGATCCTTTGCGGACTTGTAAAACTGTTCCTGATCAGAATAAAAAACGCTCACGCTAATACACAAGCACCCGTGTCTCGCCAAAGCTGACAAATAAACAGACGGACAAGCCGCACTGCACGTGTGAACAGGGGAACGAGCGAGCGAGCGGGGATAGGGCGCCTCCTGCGCTTAAAAGCTTACAGCACCTGGTATTCCCAGGCGGTCTCCCATCCAAGTACTAACCAGGCCCATCCCTGTTTAGCTTCCGAGATCAGATGAGATCAGGCGTGCTCAAGGGGGTGTGGCCGTAAGCGAGAGCAAGGCTCGCTGGCACCCTTCTTATTGAGAGGACAGCTCCGTCACCTCTTTTACGACGCTGCTTTTTTTCCCTTGCGTTTTTCTCTTCTTCCCACGTTCTCTCTCTTCACTGCCTTCGTCCCCGCTCTATTTCACTTCAGCCTTTCACTCTTGCTTCCTTCCAATGAGGACGGAGCTGCGGGAGAAAGGGCGCTATAGAGGATCGCTGTGGAGAGCTGCTGCTGTGCTTTGACATCTGAGCTCTGTGGAAAACGATCTCAATACAATTCTGAAAAACGCGACTCTCCGAACGCCAGCCGAACAAGTCTCCACAGCCGAAGCGCTGTGTCTCTTTTCAGCTGGCGATAAACCTTTCCTCGATCCTTTGCGGACTTGTAAAACTGTTCCTGATCAGAATAAAAAACCATCACGCTAATACACAAGCACCCGTGTCTCGCCAAAGCTGACAAATAAAGAGACGGACAAGCCGCACTGCACGTGTGAACAGGGGAATGAGCGAGCGAGCGGGGATAGGGCGCCTCCTGCGCTTAAAAGCTTACCGCACCTGGTATTCCCAGGCGGTCTCCCATCCAAGTACTAACCAGGCCCATCCCTGTTTAGCTTCCGAGATCAGACGAGATCAGGCGTGCTCAAGGGGGTGTGGCCGTAAGCGAGAGCAAGGCTCGCTGGCACCCTTCTTATTGAGAGGACAGCTCCGTCACCTCTTTTACGACGCTGCTTTTTTTCCCTTGCGTTTTTCTCTTCTTCCCACGTTCTCTCTCTTCACTGCCTTCGTCCCCGCTCTATTTCACTTCAGCCTTTCACTCTTGCTTCCTTCCAATGAGGACGGAGCTGCGGGAGAAAGGGCGCTATAGAAAATCGCTGTGGAGAGCTGCTGCTGTGCTTTGACATCTGAGCTCTGTGGAAAACGATCTCAATACAATTCTGAAAAACGCGACTCTCCGAACGCCAGCCGAACAAGTCTCCACAGCCGAAGCGCTGTGTCTCTTTTCAGCTGGCGATAAACCTTTCCTCGATCCTTTGCTGACTTGTAAAACTGTTCCTGATCAGAATAAAAAAAGCTCACGCTAATACACAAGCACCCGTGTCTCGCCAAAGCTGACAAATAAACAGACGGACAAGCCGCACTGCACGTGTGAACAGGGGAATGAGCGAGCGAGCGGGGATAGGGCGCCTCCTGCGCTTAAAAGCTTACAGCACCTGGTATTCCCAGGCGGTCTCCCATCCAAGTACTAACCAGGCCCATCTCTGTTCAGCTTCCAAGATCAGACGAGATCAGGAGTGCTCAAGGGTGTGTGGCCGTAAGCGAGAGCAAGGCTCGCTGGCACCCTTCTTATTGAGAAGACAGCTCCGTCACCTCTTTTACGACGCTGCTTTTTTCCCTTGCGTTTTTCTCTTCTTCCCACGTTCTCTCTCTTCACTGCCTTCGTCCCCGCTCTATTTCACTTCAGCCTTTCACTCTTGCTTCCTTCCAATGAGGACGGAGCTGCGGGAGAAAGGGCGCTATAGAGGATCGCTGTGGAGAGCTGCTGCTGTGCTTTGACATCTGAGCTCTGTGGAAAACGATCTCAATACAATTCTGAAAAACGCGACTCTCCGAACGCCAGCCGAACAAGTCTCCACAGCCGAAGCGCTGTGTCTCTTTTCAGCTGGCGATAAACCTTTCCTCGATCCTTTGCGGACTTGTAAAACTGTTCCTGATCAGAATAAAAAACGCTCACGCTAATACACAAGCACCCATGTCTCGCCAAAGCTGACAAATAAACAGACGGACAAGCCGCACTGCACGTGTGAACAGGGGAATGAGCGAGCGAGCGGGGATAGGGCGCCTCCTGCGCTTAAAAGCTTACAGCACCTGGTATTCCCAGGCGGTCTCCCATCCAAGTACTAACCAGGCCCATCCCTGTTTAGCTTCCGAGATCAGACGAGATCAGGCGTGCTCAAAGGGGTGTGGCCGTAAGCTAGACCAAAGCTCGCTGGCACCCTTCTTATTGAGAGGACAGCTCCGTCACCTCTTTTACGACGCTGCTTTTTTTCCCTTGCGTTTTTCTCTTCTTCCCACGTTCTCTCTCTTCACTGCCTTCGTCCCCGCTCTATTTCACTTCAGCCTTTCACTCTTGCTTCCTTCCAATGAGGACGGAGCTGCGGGAGAAAGGGCGCTATAGAGGATCGCTGTGGAGAGCTGCTGCTGTGCTTTGACATCTGAGCTCTGTGGAAAACGATCTCAATACAATTCTGAAAAACGCGACTCTCCGAACGCCAGCCGAACAAGACTCCACAGCCTAAGCGCTGTGTCTCTTTTCAGCTGGCGATAAACCTTTCCTCGATCCTTTGCGGACTTGTTAAACTGTTCATGATCAGAATAAAAAACGCTCACGCTAATACACAAGCACCCGTGTCTCGCCAAAGCTGACAAATAAACAGACGGACAAGCCGCACTGCACGTGTGAACAGGGGAATGAGCGAGCGAGCGGGTATAGGGCGCCTCCTGCGCTTAAAAGCTAACGGCACCTGGTATTCCCAGGCGGTCTCCCATCCAAGTACTAACCAGGCCCATCCCTGTTTAGCTTCCGAGATCAGACGAGATCAGGCGTGCTCAAGGGGGTGTGGCCGTAAGCGAGAGCACGGCTCGCTGGCACCCTTCTTATTGAGAGGACAGCTCCGTCACCTCTTTTATGACGCTGCTCTTTTTCCCTTGCGTTTCTCTCTTCTTCCCACGTTCTCTCTCTTCACTGCCTTCGTCCCCGCTCTATTTCACTTCAGCCTTTCACTCTTGCTTCCTTCCAATGAGGACGGAGCTGCGGGAGAAAGGGCGCTATAGAGGATCGCTGTGGAGAGCTGCTGCTGTGCTTTGACATCTGAGCTCTGTGGAAAACGATCTCAATACAATTCTGAAAAACGCGACTCTCCGAACGCCAGCCGAACAAGTCTCCACAGCCGAAGCGCTGTGTCTCTTTTCAGCTGGCGATAAACCTTTCCTCGATCCTTTGCGGACTTGTAAAACTGTTCCTGATCAGAATAAAAAACGCTCACGCTAATACACAAGCACCCGTGTTTCGCCAAAGCTGACAAATAAACAGACGGACAAGCCGCACTGCACGTGTGAACAGGGGAATGAGCGAGCGAGCGGGGATAGGGCGCCTCCTGCGCTTAAAAGCTTACAGCACCTGGTATTCCCAGGCGGTCTCCCATCCAAGTACTAACCAGGCCCATCCCTGTTCAGCTTCCGAGATCAGATGAGATCAGGCGTGCTCAAGGGGGTGTGGCCGCAAGCGAGAGCAAGGCTCGCTGGCACCCTTCTTATTGAGAGGACAGCTCCGTCACCTCTTTTACGACGCTGCTTTTTTTCCCTTGCGTTTTTCTCTTCTTCCCACGTTCTCTCTCTTCACTGCCTTCGTCCCCGCTCTATTTCACTTCAGCCTTTCACTCTTGCTTCCTTCCAATGAGGACGGAGCTGCGGGAGAAAGGACGCTATAGAGGATCGCTGTGGAGAGCTGCTGCTGTGCTTTGACATCTGAGCTCTGTGGAAAACGATCTCAATACAATTCTGAAAAACGCGACTCTCCGAACGCCAGCCGAACAAGTCTCCACAGCCGAAGCGCTGTGTCTCTTTTCAGCTGGCGATAAACCTTTCCTCGATCCTTTGCGGACTTGTAAAACTGTTCCTGATCAGAATAAAAAACGCTCACGCTAATACACAAGCACCCGTGTCTCGCCAAAGCTGACAAATAAACAGACGGACAAGCCGCACTGCACGTGTGAACAGGGGAATGAGCGAGCGAGCGGGTATAGGGCGACTCCTGCGCTTAAAAGCTAACGGCACCTGGTATTCCCAGGCGGTCTCCCATCCAAGTACTAACCAGGCCCATCCCTGTTTAGCTTCCGAGATCAGACGAGATCAGGCGTGCTCAAGGGGGTGTGGCCGTAAGCGAGAGCACGGCTCGCTGGCACCCTTCTTATTGAGAGGACAGCTCCGTCACCTCTTTTATGACGCTGCTCTTTTTCCCTTGCGTTTCTCTCTTCTTCCCACGTTCTCTCTCTTCACTGCCTTCGTCCCCGCTCTATTTCACTTCAGCCTTTCACTCTTGCTTCCTTCCAATGAGGACGGAGCTGCGGGAGAAAGGGCGCTATAGAGGATCGCTGTGGAGAGCTGCTGCTGTGCTTTGACATCTGAGCTCTGTGGAAAACGATCTCAATACAATTCTGAAAAACGCGACTCTCCGAACGCCAGCCGAACAAGTCTCCACAGCCGAAGCGCTGTGTCTCTTTTCAGCTGGCGATAAACCTTTCCTCGATCCTTTGCGGACTTGTAAAACTGTTCCTGATCAGAATAAAAAACGCTCACGCTAATACACAAGCACCCGTGTTTCGCCAAAGCTGACAAATAAACAGACGGACAAGCCGCACTGCACGTGTGAACAGGGGAATGAGCGAGCGAGCGGGGATAGGGCGCCTCCTGCGCTTAAAAGCTTACAGCACCTGGTATTCCCAGGCGGTCTCCCATCCAAGTACTAACCAGGCCCATCCCTGTTCAGCTTCCGAGATCAGATGAGATCAGGCGTGCTCAAGGGGGTGTGGCCGCAAGCGAGAGCAAGGCTCGCTGGCACCCTTCTTATTGAGAGGACAGCTCCGTCACCTCTTTTACGACGCTGCTTTTTTTCCCTTGCGTTTTTCTCTTCTTCCCACGTTCTCTCTCTTCACTGCCTTCGTCCCCGCTCTATTTCACTTCAGCCTTTCACTCTTGCTTCCTTCCAATGAGGACGGAGCTGCGGGAGAAAGGACGCTATAGAGGATCGCTGTGGAGAGCTGCTGCTGTGCTTTGACATCTGAGCTCTGTGGAAAACGATCTCAATACAATTCTGAAAAACGCGACTCTCCGAACGCCAGCCGAACAAGTCTCCACAGCCGAAGCGCTGTGTCTCTTTTCAGCTGGCGATAAACCTTTCCTCGATCCTTTGCGGACTTGTAAAACTGTTCCTGATCAGAATAAAAAACGCTCACGCTAATACACAAGCACCCGTGTCTCGCCAAAGCTGACAAATAAACAGACGGACAAGCCGCACTGCACGTGTGAACAGGGGAATGAGCGAGCGAGCAGGGATAGGGCGCCTCCTGCGCTTAAAAGCTTACAGCACCTGGTATTCCCAGGCGGTCTCCCATCCAAGTACTAACCAGGCCCATCCCTGTTTAGCTTCCGATATCAGATGAGATCAGGCGTGCTCAAGGGGGTGTGGCCATAAGCGAGAGCAAGGCTCGCTGGCACCCTTCTTATTGAGAGGACAGCTCCGTCACCTCTTTTACGACGCTGCTTTTTTTCCCTTGCGTTTTTCTCTTCTTCCCACGTTCTCTCTCTTCACTGCCTTCGTCCCCGCTCTATTTCACTTCAGCCTTTCACTCTTGCTTCCTTCCAATGAGGACGGAGCTGCGGGAGAAAGGGCGCTATAGAGGATCGCTGTGGAGAGCTGCTGCTGTGCTTTGACATCTGAGCTCTGTGGAAAACGATCTCAATACAATTCTGAAAAACGCGACTCTCCGAACGCCAGCCGAACAAGTCTCCACAGCCGAAGCGCTGTGTCTCTTTTCAGCTGGCGATAAACCTTTCCTCGATCCTTTGCGGACTTGTTAAACTGTTCATGATCAGAATAAAAAACGCTCACGCTAATACACTAGCACCCGTGTCTCGCCAAAGCTGACAAATAAACAGATGGACAAGCCGCACTGCACGTGTGAACAGGGGAATGAGCGAGCGAGCGGGGATAGGGCGCCTCCTGCGCTTAAAAGCTTACAGCACCTGGTATTCCCAGGCGGTCTCCCATCCAAGTACTAACCAGGCCCATCCCTGTTTAGCTTCCGAGATCAGATGAGATCAGGCGTGCTCAAGGGGGTGTGGCCGTAAGCGAGATCAAGGCTGGCTGGCACCCTTCTTATTGAGAGGACAGCTCCGTCACCTCTTTTACGACGCTGCTTTTTTTCCCTTGCGTTTCTCTCTTCTTCCCACGTTCTCTCTCTTCACTGCCTTCGTCCCCGCTCTATTTCACTTCAGCCTTTCACTCTTGCTTCCTTCCAATGAGGACGGAGCTGCGGGAGAAAGGGCGCTATAGATGATCGCTGTGGAGAGCTGCTGCTGTGCTTTGACATCTGAGCTCTGTGGAAAACGATCTCAATACAATTCTGAAAAACGCGACTCTCCGAACGCCAGCCGAACAAGTCTCCACAGCCGAAGCGCTGTGTCTCTTTTCAGCTGGCGATAAACCTTTCCTCGATCCTTTGCGGACTTGTAAAACTGTTCCTGATCAGAATAAAAAACGCTCACGCTAATACACAAGCACCCGTGTCTCGCCAAAGCTGACAAATAAACAGACGGACAAGCCGCACTGCACGTGTGAACAGGGGAATGAGCGAGCGAGCGGGGATAGGGCGCCTCCTGCGCTTAAAAGCTTACAGCACCTGGTATTCCCAGGCGGTCTCCCATCCAAGTACTAACCAGGCCCATCCCTGTTTAGCTTCCGAGATCAGACGAGATCAGGCGTGCTCAAGGGGGTGTGGCCATAAGCGAGAGCAAGGCTCGCTGGCACCCTTCTTATTGAGAGGACAGCTCCGTCACCTCTTTTACGACGCTGCTTTTTTTCCCTTGCGTTTTTCTCTTCTTCCCACGTTCTCTCTCTTCACTGCCTTCGTTCCCGCTCCATTTCACTTCAGCCTTTCACTCTTCCTTCCTTCCAATGAGGACGGAGCTGCGGGAGAAAGGGCGCTATAGAGGA
>NC_090709.1:29510045-29515045 GCF_040954835.1 Lepisosteus oculatus
GGGAATGAGCGAGCGAGCGGGTATAGGGCGCCTCCTGCGCTTAAAAGCTAACGGCACCTGGTATTACCAGGCGGTCTCCCATCAAAGTACTAACCAGGCCCATCCCTGTTTAGCTTCCGAGATCAGACGAGATCAGGCGTGCTCAAGGGGGTGTGGCCGTAAGCGAGAGCACGGCTCGCTGGCACCCTTCTTATTGAGAGGACAGCTCCGTCACCTCTTTTATGACGCTGCTCTTTTTCCCTTGCGTTTTTCTCTTCTTCCCACGTTCTCTCTCTTCACTGCCTTCGTCCCCGCTCTATTTCACTTCAGCCTTTCACTCTTGCTTCCTTCCAATGAGGACGGAGCTGCGGGAGAAAGGGCGCTATAGAGGATCGCTGTGGAGAGCTGCTGCTGTGCTTTGACATCTGAGCTCTGTGGAAAACGATCTCAATACAATTCTGAAAAACGCGACTCTCCGAACGCCAGCCGAACAAGTCTCCACAGCCGAAGCGCTGTGTCTCTTTTCAGCTGGCGATAAACCTTTCCTCGATCCTTTGCGGACTTGTAAAACTGTTCCTGATCAGAATAAAAAACGCTCACGCTAATACACAAGCACCCGTGTTTCGCCAAAGCTGACAAATAAACAGACGGACAAGCCGCACTGCACGTGTGAACAGGGGAATGAGCGAGCGAGCGGGGATAGGGCGCCTCCTGCGCTTAAAAGCTTACAGCACCTGGTATTCCCAGGCGGTCTCCCATCCAAGTACTAACCAGGCCCATCCCTGTTCAGCTTCCGAGATCAGATGAGATCAGGCGTGCTCAAGGGGGTGTGGCCGTAAGCGAGAGCAAGGCTCGCTGGCACCCTTCTTATTGAGAGGACAGCTCCGTCACCTCTTTTACGACGCTGCTTTTTTTCCCTTGCGTTTTTCTCTTCTTCCCACGTTCTCTCTCTTCACTGCCTTCGTCCCCGCTCTATTTCACTTCAGCCTTTCACTCTTGCTTCCTTCCAATGAGGACGGAGCTGCGGGAGAAAGGACGCTATAGAGGATCGCTGTGGAGAGCTGCTGCTGTGCTTTGACATCTGAGCTCTGTGGAAAACGATCTCAATACAATTCTGAAAAACGCGACTCTCCGAACGCCAGCCGAACAAGTCTCCACAGCCGAAGCGCTGTGTCTCTTTTCAGCTGGCGATAAACCTTTCCTCGATCCTTTGCGGACTTGTAAAACTGTTCCTGATCAGAATAAAAAACGCTCACGCTAATACACAAGCACCCGTGTCTCGCCAAAGCTGACAAATAAACAGACGGACAAGCCGCACTGCACGTGTGAACAGGGGAATGAGCGAGCGAGCAGGGATAGGGCGCCTCCTGCGCTTAAAAGCTTACAGCACCTGGTATTCCCAGGCGGTCTCCCATCCAAGTACTAACCAGGCCCATCCCTGTTTAGCTTCCGATATCAGATGAGATCAGGCGTGCTCAAGGGGGTGTGGCCATAAGCGAGAGCAAGGCTCGCTGGCACCCTTCTTATTGAGAGGACAGCTCCGTCACCTCTTTTACGACGCTGCTTTTTTTCCCTTGCGTTTTTCTCTTCTTCCCACGTTCTCTCTCTTCACTGCCTTCGTCCCCGCTCTATTTCACTTCAGCCTTTCACTCTTGCTTCCTTCCAATGAGGACGGAGCTGCGGGAGAAAGGGCGCTATAGAGGATCGCTGTGGAGAGCTGCTGCTGTGCTTTGACATCTGAGCTCTGTGGAAAACGATCTCAATACAATTCTGAAAAACGCGACTCTCCGAACGCCAGCCGAACAAGTCTCCACAGCCGAAGCGCTGTGTCTCTTTTCAGCTGGCGATAAACCTTTCCTCGATCCTTTGCGGACTTGTTAAACTGTTCATGATCAGAATAAAAAACGCTCACGCTAATACACTAGCACCCGTGTCTCGCCAAAGCTGACAAATAAACAGATGGACAAGCCGCACTGCACGTGTGAACAGGGGAATGAGCGAGCGAGCGGGGATAGGGCGCCTCCTGCGCTTAAAAGCTTACAGCACCTGGTATTCCCAGGCGGTCTCCCATCCAAGTACTAACCAGGCCCATCCCTGTTTAGCTTCCGAGATCAGATGAGATCAGGCGTGCTCAAGGGGGTGTGGCCGTAAGCGAGATCAAGGCTGGCTGGCACCCTTCTTATTGAGAGGACAGCTCCGTCACCTCTTTTACGACGCTGCTTTTTTTCCCTTGCGTTTCTCTCTTCTTCCCACGTTCTCTCTCTTCACTGCCTTCGTCCCCGCTCTATTTCACTTCAGCCTTTCACTCTTGCTTCCTTCCAATGAGGACGGAGCTGCGGGAGAAAGGGCGCTATAGATGATCGCTGTGGAGAGCTGCTGCTGTGCTTTGACATCTGAGCTCTGTGGAAAACGATCTCAATACAATTCTGAAAAACGCGACTCTCCGAACGCCAGCCGAACAAGTCTCCACAGCCGAAGCGCTGTGTCTCTTTTCAGCTGGCGATAAACCTTTCCTCGATCCTTTGCGGACTTGTAAAACTGTTCCTGATCAGAATAAAAAACGCTCACGCTAATACACAAGCACCCGTGTCTCGCCAAAGCTGACAAATAAACAGACGGACAAGCCGCACTGCACGTGTGAACAGGGGAATGAGCGAGCGAGCGGGGATAGGGCGCCTCCTGCGCTTAAAAGCTTACAGCACCTGGTATTCCCAGGCGGTCTCCCATCCAAGTACTAACCAGGCCCATCCCTGTTTAGCTTCCGAGATCAGACGAGATCAGGCGTGCTCAAGGGGGTGTGGCCATAAGCGAGAGCAAGGCTCGCTGGCACCCTTCTTATTGAGAGGACAGCTCCGTCACCTCTTTTACGACGCTGCTTTTTTTCCCTTGCGTTTTTCTCTTCTTCCCACGTTCTCTCTCTTCACTGCCTTCGTTCCCGCTCCATTTCACTTCAGCCTTTCACTCTTCCTTCCTTCCAATGAGGACGGAGCTGCGGGAGAAAGGGCGCTATAGAGGATCGCTGTGGAGAGCTGCTGCTGTGCTTTGACATCTGAGCTCTGTGGAAAACGATCTCAATACAATTCTGAAAAACGCGACTCTCCGAACGCCAGCCGAACAAGTCTCCACAGCCGAAGCGCTGTGTCTCTTTTCAGCTGGCGATAAACCTTTCCTCGATCCTTTGCGGACTTGTAAAACTGTTCCTGATCAGAATAAAAAACGCTCACGCTAATACACAAGCACCCGTGTCTCGCCAAAGCTGACAAATAAACAGACGGACAAGCCGCACTGCACGTGTGAACAGGGGAATGAGCGAGCGAGCGGGGATAGGGCGCCTCCTGCGCTTAAAAGCTTACAGCACCTGGTATTTCCAGGCGGTCTCCCATCCAAGTACTAACCAGGCCCATCCCTGTTTAGCTTCCGAGATCAGACGAGATCAGGCGTGCTCAAGGGGGTGTGGCCGTAAGCTAGACCATAGCTCGCTGGCACCCTTCTTATTGAGAGGACAGCTCCGTCACCTCTTTTACGACGCTGCTTTTTTTCCCTTGCGTTTTTCTCTTCTTCCCACGTTCTCTCTCTTCACTGCCTTCGTCCCCGCTCTATTTCACTTCAGCCTTTCACTCTTGCTTCCTTCCAATGAGGACGGAGCTGCGGGAGAAAGGGCGCTATAGAGGATCGCTGTGGAGAGCTGCTGCTGTGCTTTGACATCTGAGCTCTGTGGAAAACGATCTCAATACAATTCTGAAAAACGCGACTCTCCGAACGCCAGCCGAACAAGTCTCCACAGCCGAAGCGCTGTGTCTCTTTTCAGCTGGCGATAAACCTTTCCTCGATCCTTTGCGGACTTGTAAAACTGTTCCTGATCAGAATAAAAAACGCTCACGCTAATACACAAGCACCCGTATCTCGCCAAAGCTGACAAATAAACAGACGGACAAGCCGCACTGCACGTGTGAACAGGGGAATGAGCGAGCGAGCGGGGATAGGGCGCCTCCTGCGCTTAAAAGCTTACAGCACCTGGTATTCCCAGGCGGTCTCCCATCCAAGTACTAACCAGGCCCATCCCTGTTTAGCTTCCGAGATCAGATGAGATCAGGCGTGCTCAAGGGGGTGTGGCCATAAGCGAGAGCAAGGCTCGCTGGCACCCTTCTTATTGAGAGGACAGCTCCGTCACCTCTTTTACGACGCTGCTTTTTTTCCCTTGCGTTTTTCTCTTCTTCCCACGTTCTCTCTCTTCACTGCCTTCGTCCCCGCTCTATTTCACTTCAGCCTTTCACTCTTGCTTCCTTCCAATGAGGACGGAGCTGCGGGAGAAAGGGCGCTATAGAGGATCGCTGTGGAGAGCTGCTGCTGTGCTTTGACATCTGAGCTCTGTGGAAAACGATCTCAATACAATTCTGAAAAACGCGACTCTCCGAACGCCAGCCGAACAAGTCTCCACAGCCGAAGCGCTGTGTCTCTTTTCAGCTGGCGATAAACCTTTCCTCGATCCTTTGCGGACTTGTTAAACTGTTCATGATCAGAATAAAAAACGCTCACGCTAATACACTAGCACCCGTGTCTCGCCAAAGCTGACAAATAAACAGATGGACAAGCCGCACTGCACGTGTGAACAGGGGAATGAGCGAGCGAGCGGGGATAGGGCGCCTCCTGCGCTTAAAAGCTTACAGCACCTGGTATTCCCAGGCGGTCTCCCATCCAAGTACTAACCAGGCCCATCCCTGTTTAGCTTCCGAGATCAGACGAGATCAGGCGTGCTCAAGGGGGTGTGGCCATAAGCGAGAGCAAGGCTCGCTGTCACCCTTCTTATTGAGAGGACAGCTCCGTCACCTCTTTTACGACGCTGCTTTTTTTCCCTTGCGTTTTTCTCTTCTTCCCACGTTCTCTCTCTTCACTGCCTTCGTTCCCGCTCCATTTCACTTCAGCCTTTCACTCTTCCTTCCTTCCAATGAGGACGGAGCTGCGGGAGAAAGGGCGCTATAGAGGATCGCTGTGGAGAGCTGCTACTGTGCTTTGACATCTGA
>NC_090709.1:29520045-29525045 GCF_040954835.1 Lepisosteus oculatus
AAGCGAGATCAAGGCTCGCTGGCACCCTTCTTATTGAGAGGACAGCTCCGTCACCTCTTTTACGACGCTGCTTTTTTTCCCTTGCGTTTCTCTCTTCTTCCCACGTTCTCTCTCTTCACTGCCTTCGTCCCCGCTCTATTTCACTTCAGCCTTTCACTCTTGCTTCCTTCCAATGAGGACGGAGCTGCGGGAGAAAGGGCGCTATAGATGATCGCTGTGGAGAGCTGCTGCTGTGCTTTGACATCTGAGCTCTGTGGAAAACGATCTCAATACAATTCTGAAAAACGCGACTCTCCGAACGCCAGCCGAACAAGTCTCCACAGCCGAAGCGCTGTGTCTCTTTTCAGCTGGCGATAAACCTTTCCTCGATCCTTTGCGGACTTGTAAAACTGTTCCTGATCAGAATAAAAAACGCTCACGCTAATACACAAGCACCCGTGTCTCGCCAAAGCTGACAAATAAACAGACGGACAAGCCGCACTGCACGTGTGAACAGGGGAATGAGCGAGCGAGCGGGGATAGGGCGCCTCCTGCGCTTAAAAGCTTACAGCACCTGGTATTCCCAGGCGGTGTCCCATCCAAGTACTAACCAGGCCCATCCCTGTTTAGCTTCCGAGATCAGACGAGATCAGGCGTGCTCAAGGGGGTGTGGCCGTAAGCTAGACCAAAGCTCGCTGGCACCCTTCTTATTGAGAGGACAGCTCCGTCACCTCTTTTACGACGCTGCTTTTTTTCCCTTGCGTTTTTCTCTTCTTCCCACGTTCTCTCTCTTCACTGCCTTCGTCCCCGCTCTATTTCACTTCAGCCTTTCACTCTTGCTTCCTTCCAATGAGGACGGAGCTGCGGGAGAAAGGGCGCTATAGAGGATCGCTGTGGAGAGCTGCTGCTGTGCTTTGACATCTGAGCTCTGTGGAAAACGATCTCAATACAATTCTGAAAAACGCGACTCTCCGAACGCCAGCCGAACAAGTCTCCACAGCCGAAGCGCTGTGTCTCTTTTCAGCTGGCGATAAACCTTTCCTCGATCCTTTGCGGACTTGTAAAACTGTTCCTGATCAGAATAAAAAACGCTCACGCTAATACACAAGCACCCGTGTCTCGCCAAAGCTGACAAATAAACAGACGGACAAGCCGCACTGCACGTGTGAACAGGGGAATGAGCGAGCGAGCGGGGATAGGGCGCCTCCTGCGCTTAAAAGCTTACAGCACCTGGTATTCCCAGGCGGTCTCCCATCCAAGTACTAACCAGGCCCATCCCTGTTTAGCTTCCGAGATCAGATGAGATCAGGCGTGCTCAAGGGGGTGTGGCCGTAAGCGAGAGCAAGGCTCGCTGGCACCCTTCTTATTGAGAGGACAGCTCCGTCACCTCTTTTACGACGCTGCTTTTTTTCCCTTGCGTTTTTCTCTTCTTCCCACGTTCTCTCTCTTCACTGCCTTCGTCCCCGCTCTATTTCACTTCAGCCTTTCACTCTTGCTTCCTTCCAATGAGGACGGAGCTGCGGGAGAAAGGGCGCTATAGAGGATCGCTGTGGAGAGCTGCTGCTGTGCTTTGACATCTGAGCTCTGTGGAAAACGATCTCAATACAATTCTGAAAAACGCGACTCTCCGAACGCCAGCCGAACAAGTCTCCACAGCCGAAGCGCTGTGTCTCTTTTCAGCTGGCGATAAACCTTTCCTCGATCCTTTGCGGACTTGTAAAACTGTTCATGATCAGAATAAAAAACGCTCACGCTAATACACAAGCACCCGTGTCTCGCCAAAGCTGACAAATAAACAGACGGACAAGCCGCACTGCACGTGTGAACAGGGGAATGAGCGAGCGAGCGGGGATAGGGCGCCTCCTGCGCTTAAAAGCTTACAGCACCTGGTATTCCCAGGCGGTCTCCCATCCAAGTACTAACCAGGCCCATCCCTGTTTAGCTTCCGAGATCAGATGAAATCAGGCGTGCTCAAGGGGGTGTGGCCGTAAGCGAGAGCAAGGCTCGCTGGCACCCTTCTTATTGAGAGGACAGCTCCGTCACCTCTTTTACGACGCTGCTTTTTTTCCCTTGCGTTTTTCTCTTCTTCCCACGTTCTCTCTCTTCACTGCCTTCGTCCCCGCTCTATTTCACTTCAGCCTTTCACTCTTGCTTCCTTCCAATGAGGACGGAGCTGCGGGAGAAAGGGCGCTATAGAGGATCGCTGTGGAGAGCTGCTGCTGTGCTTTGACATCTGAGCTCTGTGGAAAACGATCTCAATACAATTCTGAAAAACGCGACTCTCCGAACGCCAGCCGAACAAGTCTCCACAGCCGAAGCGCTGTGTCTCTTTTCAGCTGGCGATAAACCTTTCCTCGATCCTTTGCGGACTTGTAAAACTGTTCCTGATCAGAATAAAAAACGCTCACGCTAATACACAAGCACCCGTGTCTCACCAAAGCTGACAAATAAACAGACGGACAAGCCGCACTGCACGTGTGAACAGGGGAATGAGCGAGCGAGCGGGGATAGGGCGCCTCCTGCGCTTAAAAGCTTACAGCACCTGGTATTCCCAGGCGGTCTCCCATCCAAGTACTAACCAGGCCCATCCCTGTTTAGCTTCCGAGATCAGACGAGATCAGGCGTGCTCAAGGGGGTGTGGCCGTAAGCAAGAGCAAGGTTCGCTGGCACCCTTCTTATTGAGAGGACAGCTCCGTCACCTCTTTTACGACGCTGCTTTTTTTCCTTTGCGTTTTTCTCTTCTTCCCACGTTCTCTCTCTTCACTGCCTTCGTTCCCGCTCTATTTCACTTCAGCCTTTCACTCTTGCTTCCTTCCAATGAGGACGGAGCTGCGGGAGAAAGGGCGCTATAGAGGATCGCTGTGGAGAGCTGCTGCTGTGCTTTGACATCTGAGCTCTGTGGAAAACGATCTCAATACAATTCTGAAAAACGCGACTCTCCGAACGCCAGCCGATCAAGTCTCCACAGCCGAAGCGCTGTGTCTCTTTTCAGCTGGCGATAAACCTTTCCTCGATCCTTTGCGGACTTGTTAAACTGTTCATGATCAGAATAAAAAACGCTCACGCTAATACACTAGCACCCGTGTCTCGCCAAAGCTGACAAATAAACAGATGGACAAGCCGCACTGCACGTGTGAACAGGGGAATGAGCGAGCGAGCGGGGATAGGGCGCCTCCTGCGCTTAAAAGCTTACAGCACCTGGTATTCCCAGGCGGTCTCCCATCCAAGTACTAACCAGGCCCATCCCTGTTTAGCTTCCGAGATCAGACGAGATCAGGCGTGCTCAAGGGGGTGTGGCCGTAAGCGAGAGCAAGGTTCGCTGGCACCCTTCTTATTGAGAGGACAGCTCCGTCACCTCTTTTACGACGCTGCTTTTTTTCTCTTGCGTTTTTCTCTTCTTCCCACGTTCTCTCTCTTCACTGCCTTCGTCCCCGCTCTATTTCACTTCAGCCTTTCACTCTTGCTTCCTTCCAATGAGGACGGAGCTGCGGGAGAAAGGGCGCTATAGAGGATCGCTGTGGAGAGCTGCTGCTGTGCTTTGACATCTGAGCTCTGTGGAAAACGATCTCAATACAATTCTGAAAAACGCGACTCTCCGAACGCCAGCCGAACAAGTCTCCACAGCCGAAGCGCTGTGTCTCTTTTCAGCTGGCGATAAACCTTTCCTCGATCCTTTGCGGACTTGTAAAACTGTTCCTGATCAGAATAAAAAACGCTCACGCTAATACACAAGCACCCGTGTCTCGCCAAAGCTGACAAATAAACAGACGGACAAGCCGCACTGCACGTGTGAACAGGGGAATGAGCGAGCGAGCAGGGATAGGGCGCCTCCTGCGCTTAAAAGCTTACAGCACCTGGTATTCCCAGGCGGTCTCCCATCCAAGTACTAACCAGGCCCATCCCTGTTTAGCTTCCGAGATCAGATGAGATCAGGCGTGCTCAAGGGGGTGTGGCCGTAAGCGAGAGCAAGGCTCGCTGGCACCCTTCTTATTGAGAGGACAGCTCCGTCACCTCTTTTACGACGCTGCTTTTTTTCCCTTGCGTTTTTCTCTTCTTCCCACGTTCTCTCTCTTCACTGCCTTCGTCCCCGCTCTATTTCACTTCAGCCTTTCACTCTTGCTTCCTTCCAATGAGGACGGAGCTGCGGGAGAAAGGGCGCTATAGAGGATCGCTGTGGAGAGCTGCTGCTGTGCTTTGACATCTGAGCTCTGTGGAAAACGATCTCAATACAATTCTGAAAAACGCGACTCTCCGAACGCCAGCCGAACAAGTCTCCACAGCCGAAGCGCTGTGTCTCTTTTCAGCTGGCGATAAACCTTTCCTCGATCCTTTGCGGACTTGTTAAACTGTTCATGATCAGAATAAAAAACGCTCACGCTAATACACTAGCACCCGTGTCTCGCCAAAGCTGACAAATAAACAGATGGACAAGCCGCACTGCACGTGTGAACAGGGGAATGAGCGAGCGAGCGGGGATAGGGCGCCTCCTGCGCTTAAAAGCTTACAGCACCTGGTATTCCCAGGCGGTCTCCCATCCAAGTACTAACCAGGCCCATCCCTGTTTAGCTTCCGAGATCAGACGAGATCAGGCGTGCTCAAGGTGGTGTGGCCATAAGCGAGAGCAAGGCTCGCTGTCACCCTTCTTATTGAGAGGACAGCTCCGTCACCTCTTTTACGACGCTGCTTTTTTTCCCTTGCGTTTTTCTCTTCTTCCCACGTTCTCTCTCTTCACTGCCTTCGTTCCCGCTCCATTTCACTTCAGCCTTTCACTCTTCCTTCCTTCCAATGAGGACGGAGCTGCGGGAGAAAGGGCGCTATAGAGGATCGCTGTGGAGAGCTGCTGCTGTGCTTTGACATCTGAGCTCTGTGGAAAACGATCTCAATACAATTCTGAAAAACGCGACTCTCCGAACGCCAGCCGAACAAGTCTCCACAGCCGAAGCGCTGTGTCTCTTTTCAGCTGGCGATAAACCTTTCCTCGATCCTTTGCGGACTTGTAAAACTGTTCCTGATCAGAATAA
>NC_090709.1:29530045-29537545 GCF_040954835.1 Lepisosteus oculatus
TGAGGACGGAGCTGCGGGAGAAAGGGCGCTATAGAGGATCGCTGTGGAGAGCTGCTGCTGTGCTTTGACATCTGAGCTCTGTGGAAAACGATCTCAATACAATTCTGAAAAACGCGACTCTCCGAACGCCAGCCGAACAAGTCTCCACAGCCGTAGCGCTGTGTCTCTTTTCAGCTGGCGATAAACCTTTCCTCGATCCTTTGCGGACTTGTTAAACTGTTCCTGATCAGAATAAAAAACGCTCACGCTAATACACAAGCACCCGTGTCTCGCCAAAGCTGACAAATAAACAGACGGACAAGCCGCACTGCACATGTGAACAGGGGAATGAGCGAGCGAGCGGGGATAGGGCGCCTCCTGCGCTTAAAAGCTTACAGCACCTGGTATTCCCAGGCGGTCTCCCATCCAAGTACTAACCAGGCCCATCCCTGTTTAGCTTCCGAGATCAGACGAGAGCAGGCGTGCTGAAGGGGGTGTGGCCATAAGCGAGAGCAAGGCTCGCTGGCACCCTTCTTATTGAGAGGACAGCTCCGTCACCTCTTTTACGACGCTGCTTTTTTTCCCTTGCGTTTTTCTCTTCTTCCCACGTTCTCTCTCTTCACTGCCTTCGTCCCCGCTCTATTTCACTTCAGCCTTTCACTCTTGCTTCCTTCCAATGAGGACGGAGCTGCGGGAGAAAGGGCGCTATAGAGGATCGCTGTGGAGAGCTGCTGCTGTGCTTTGACATCTGAGCTCTGTGGAAAACGATCTCAATACAATTCTGAAAAACGCGACTCTCCGAACGCCAGCCGAACAAGTCTCCACAGCCGAAGCGCTGTGTCTCTTTTCAGCTGGCGATAAACCTTTCCTCGATCCTTTGCGGACTTGTTAAACTGTTCCTGATCAGAATAAAAAACGCTCACGCTAATACACAAGCACCCGTGTCTCGCCAAAGCTGACAAATAAACAGACGGACAAGCCGCACTGCACGTATGAACAGGGGAATGAGCGAGCGAGCGGGGATAGGGCGCCTCCTGCGCTTAAAAGCTTACAGCACCTGGTATTCCCAGGCGGTCCCCCATACAAGTACTAACCAAGCCCATCCCTGTTTAGCTTCCGAGATCAGCCGAGATCAGGCGTGCTCAAGTGGGTGTGGCCATAAGCGAGTGCAAGGCTCGCTGGCACCCTTCTTATTGAGAGGACAGCTCCGTCACCTCTTTTACGACGCTGCTTTTTTTCCCTTGCGTTTTTCTCTTCTTCCCACGTTCTCTCTCTTCACTGCCTTCGTCCCTGCTCTATTTCACTTCAGCCTTTCACTCTTGCTTCCTTCCAATGAGGACGGAGCTGCGGGAGAAAGGGCGCTATAGAGGATCGCTGTGGAGAGCTGCTGCTGTGCTTTGACATCTGAGCTCTGTGGAAAACGATCTCAATACAATTCTGAAAAACGCGACTCTCCGAACGCCAGCCGAACAAGTCTCCACAGCCGAAGCGCTGTGTCTCTTTTCAGCTGGCGATAAACCTTTCCTCGATCCTTTGCGGACTTGTTAAACTGTTCCTGATCAGAATAAAAAACGCTCACGCTAATACACAAGCACCCGTGTCTCGCCAAAGCTGACAAATAAACAGACGGACAAGCCGCACTGCACGTGTGAACAGGGGAATGAGCGAGCGAGCGGGGATAGGGCGCCTCCTGCGCTTAAAAGCTTACAGCACCTGGTATTCCCAGGCGGTCTCCCATCCAAGTACTAACCAGGCCCATCCCTGTTTAGCTTCCGAGATCAGACGAGATCAGGCGTGCTCAAGGGGGTGTGGCCATAAGCGAGAGCAAGGCTCGCTGGCACCCTTCTTATTGAGAGGACAGCTCCGTCACCTCTTTTACGACGCTGCTTTTTTTCCCTTGCGTTTTTCTCTTCTTCCCACGTTCTCTCTCTTCACTGCCTTCGTCCCCGCTCTATTTCACTTCAGCCTTTCACTCTTGCTTCCTTCCAATGAGGACGGAGCTGCGGGAGAAAGGGCGATATAGAGGATCGCTGTGGAGAGCTGCTGCTGTGCTTTGACATCTGAGCTCTGTGGAAAACGATCTCAATACAATTCTGAAAAACGCGACTCTCCGAACGCCAGCCGAACAAGTCTCCACAGCCGAAGCGCTGTGTCTCTTTTCAGCTGGCGATAAACCTTTCCTCGATCCTTTGCGGACTTGTTAAACTGTTCCTGATCAGAATAAAAAACGCTCACGCTAATACACAAGCACCCGTGTCTCGCCAAAGCTGACAAATAAACAGACGGACAAGCCGCACTGCACGTATGAACAGGGGAATGAGCGAGCGAGCGGGGATAGGGCGCCTCCTGCGCTTAAAAGCTTACAGCACCTGGTATTCCCAGGCGGTCCCCCATACAAGTACTAACCAAGCCCATCCCTGTTTAGCTTCCGAGATCAGCCGAGATCAGGCGTGCTCAAGTGGGTGTGGCCATAAGCGAGTGCAAGGCTCGCTGGCACCCTTCTTATTGAGAGGACAGCTCCGTCACCTCTTTTACGACGCTGCTTTTTTTCCCTTGCGTTTTTCTCTTCTTCCCACGTTCTCTCTCTTCACTGCCTTCGTCCCCGCTCTGTTTCACTTCAGCCTTTCACTCTTGCTTCCTTCCAATGAGGACGGAGCTGCGGGAGAAAGGGCGCTATAGAGGATCGCTGTGGAGAGCTGCTGCTGTGCTTTGACATCTGAGCTCTGTGGAAAACGATCTCAATACAATTCTTAAAAACGCGACTCTCCGAACGCCAGCCGAACAAGTCTCCACAGCCGAAGCGCTGTGTCTCTTTTCAGCTGGCGATAAACCTTTCCTCGATCCTTTGCGGACTTGTAAAACTGTTCCTGATCAGAATAAAAAACGCTCACGCTAATACACAAGCACCCGTGTCTCGCCAAAGCTGACAAATAAACAGACGGACAAGCCGCACTGCACGTGTGAACAGGGGAATGAGCGAGCGAGCGGGGATAGGGCGCCTCCTGCGCTTAAAAGCTTACAGCACCTGGTATTCCCAGGCGGTCTCCCATCCAATTTCTAACCAGGCCCATCCCTGTTTATCTTCCGAGATCAGCCGAGATCAGGCGTGCTCAAGGGGGTGTGGCCATAAGCGAGAGCAAGGCTCGCTGGCACCCTTCTTATTGAGAGGACAGCTCCGTCACCTCTTTTACGACGCTGCTTTTTTCCCTTGCGTTTTTCTCTTCTTCCCACGTTCTCTCTCTTCACTGCCTTCGTCCCCGCTCTGTTTCACTTCAGCCTTTCACTCTTGCTTCCTTCCAATGAGGACGGAGCTGCGGGAGAAAGGGCGCTATAGAGGATCGCTGTGGAGAGCTGCTGCTGTGCTTTGACATCTGAGCTCTGTGGAAAACGATCTCAATACAATTCTGAAAAACGCGACTCTCCGAACGCCAGCCGAACAAGTCTCCACAGCCGAAGCGCTGTGTCTCTTTTCAGCTGGCGATAAACCTTTCCTCGATCCTTTGCGGACTTGTTAAACTGTTCCTGATCAGAATAAAAAACGCTCACGCTAATACACAAGCACCCGTGTCTCGCCAAAGCTGACAAACAGACGGACAAGCCGCACTGCACGTGTGAACAGGGGAATGAGCGAGCGAGCGGGGATAGGGCGCCTCCTGCGCTTAAAAGCTTACAGCACCTGGTATTCCCAGGCGGTCTCCCATCCAAGTACTAACCAGGCCCATCCCTGTTTAGCTTCCGAGATCAGACGAGATCAGGCGTGCTCAAGGGGGTGTGGCCGTAAGCGAGAGCAAGGCTCGCTGGCACCCTTCTTATTGAGAGGACAGCTCCGTCACCTCTTTTATGACGCTGCTCTTTTTCCCTTGCGTTTTTCTCTTCTTCCCACGTTCTCTCTCTTCACTGCCTTCGTCCCCGCTCAATTTCACTTCAGCCTTTCACTCTTGCTTCCTTCCAATGAGGACGGAGCTGCGGGAGAAAGGGCGCTATAGAGGATCGCTGTGGAGAGCTGCTGCTGTGCTTTGACATCTGAGCTCTGTGGAAAACGATCTCAATACAATTCTGAAAAACGCGACTCTCCGAATGCCAGCCGAACATGTCTCCACAGCCAAAGCGCTGTGTCTCTTTTCAGCTGGCGATAAACCTTTCCTCGATCCTTTGCGGACTTGTAAAACTGTTCCTGATCAGAATAAAAAACGCTCACGCTAATACACAAGCACCCGTGTCTCGCCAAAGCTGACAAATAAACAGACGGACAAGCCGCACTGCACGTGTGAACAGGGGAATGAGCGAGCGAGCGGGGATAGGGCGCCTCCTGCGCTTAAAAGCTTACAGCACCTGGTATTCCCAGGCGGTCTCCCATCCAAGTACTAACCAGGCCCATCCCTGTTTAGCTTCCGAGATCAGATGAGATCAGGCGTGCTCAAGGGGGTGTGGCCATAAGCTAGAGCAAGGCTCGCTGGCACCCTTCTTATTGAGAGGACAGCTCCGTCACCTCTTTTACGACGCTGCTTTTTTTCCCTTGCGTTTTTCTCTTCTTCCCACATTCTCTCTCTTCACTGCCTTCGTCCCCGCTCTATTTCACTTCAGCCTTTCACTCTTGCTTCCTTCCAATGAGGACGGAGCTGCGGGAGAAAGGGCGCTATAGAGGATCGCTGTGGAGAGCTGCTGCTGTGCTTTGACATCTGAGCTCTGTGGAAAACGATCTCAATACAATTCTGAAAAACGCGACTCTCCAAACGCCAGCCGAACAAGTCTCCACAGCCGAAGCGCTGTGTCTCTTTTCAGCTGGCGATAAACCTTTCCTCGATCCTTTGCGGACTTGTAAAACTGTTCCTGATCAGAATAAAAAACGCTCACGCTAATACACAAGCACCCGTGTCTCCCCAAAGCTGACAAATAAACAGACGGACAAGCCGCACTGCACGTGTGAACAGGGGAATGAGCGAGCGAGCGGGGATAGGGCGCCTCCTGCGCTTAAAAGCTTACAGCACCTGGTATTCCCAGGCGGTCTCCCATCCAAGTACTAACCAGGCCCATCCCTGTTTAGCTTCCGAGATCAGACGAGATCAGGCGTGCTCAAGGGGGTGTGGCCGAAAGCGAGAGCAAGGCTCGCTGGCACCCTTCTTATTGAGAGGACAGCTCCGTCACCTCTTTTACGACGCTGCTCTATTTCCCTTGCGTTTTTCTCTTCTTCGCACGTTCTCTCTCTTCACTGCCTTCGTCCCCGCTCTATTTCACTTCAGCCTTTCACTCTTGCTTCCTTCCAATGAGGACGGAGCTGCGGGAGAAAGGGCGCTATAGAGGATCGCTGTGGAGAGCTGCTGCTGTGCTTTGACATCTGAGCTCTGTGGAAAACGATCTCAATACAATTCTGAAAAACGCGACTCTCCGAACGCCAGCCGAACAAGTCTCCACAGCCGAAGCGCTGTGTCTCTTTTCAGCTGGCGATAAACCTTTCCTCGATCCTTTGCGGACTTGTTAAACTGTTCCTGATCAGAATAAAAAACGCTCACGCTAATACACAAGCACCCGTGTCTCGCCAAAGCTGACAAATAAACAGACGGACAAGCCGCACTGCACGTATGAACAGGGGAATGAGCGAGCGAGCGGGGATAGGGCGCCTCCTGCGCTTAAAAGCTTACAGCACCTGGTATTCCCAGGCGGTCCCCCATACAAGTACTAACCAAGCCCATCCCTGTTTAGCTTCCGAGATCAGACGAGATCAGGCGTGCTCAAGTGGGTGTGGCCATAAGCGAGTGCAAGGCTCGCTGGCACCCTTCTTATTGAGAGGACAGCTCCGTCACCTCTTTTACGACGCTGCTTTTTTTCCCTTGCGTTTTTCTCTTCTTCCCATGTTCTCTCTCTTCACTGCCTTCGTCCCTGCTCTATTTCACTTCAGCCTTTCACTCTTGCTTCCTTCCAATGAGGACGGAGCTGCGGGAGAAAGGGCGCTATAGAGGATCGCTGTGGAGAGCTGCTGCTGTGCTTTGACATCTGAGCTCTGTGGAAAACGATCTCAATACAATTCTGAAAAACGCGACTCTCCGAACGCCAGCCGAACAAGTCTCCACAGCCGAAGCGCTGTGTCTCTTTTCAGCTGGCGATAAACATTTCCTCGATCCTTTGCGGACTTGTAAAACTGTTCCTGATCAGAATAAAAAACGCTCACGCTAATACACAAGCACCCGTGTCTCGCCAAAGCTGACAAATAAACAGACGGACAAGCCGCACTGCACGTGTGAACAGGGGAATGAGCGAGCGAGCGGGGATAGGGCGCCTCCTGCGCTTAAAAGCTTACAGCACCTGGTATTCCCAGGCGGTCTCCCATCCAAGTACTAACCAGGCCCATCCCTGTTTAGCTTCCGAGATCAGACGAGATCAGGCGTGCTCAAGGGGGTGTGGCCATAAGCGAGAGCAAGGCTCGCTGGCACCCTTCTTATTGAGAGGACAGCTCCGTCACCTCTTTTACGACGCTGCTTTTTTCCCTTGCGTTTTTCTCTTCTTCCCACGTTCTCTCTCTTCACAGCCTTCGTCCCCGCTCTATTTCACTTCAGCCTTTCACTCTTGCTTCCTTCCAATGAGGACGGAGCTGCGGGAGAAAGGGCGCTATAGAGGATCGCTGTGGAGAGCTGCTGCTGTGCTTTGACATCTGAGCTCTGTGGAAAACGATCTCAATACAATTCTGAAAAACGCGACTCTCCGAACGCCAGCCGAACAAGTCTCCACAGCCGAAGCGCTGTGTCTCTTTTCAGCTGGCGATAAACCTTTCTTCGATCCTTTGCGGACTTGTAAAACTGTTCCTGATCAGAATAAAAAACGCTCACGCTAATACACAAGCACCCGTGTCTCGCCAAAGCTGACAAATAAACAGACGGACAAGCCGCACTGCACGTGTGAACAGGGGAATGAGCGAGCGAGCGGGGATAGGGCGCCTCCTTCGCTTAAAAGCTTACAGCACCTGGTATTCCCAGGCGGTCTCCCATCCAAGTACTAACCAGGCCCATCCCTGTTTAGCTTCCGAGATCAGACAAGATCAGGCGAGCTCAAGGGGGTGTGGCCGTAAGCGAGAGCAAGGCTCGCTGGCACCCCTCTTATTGAGAGGACAGCTCCGTCACCTCTTTTACGACGCTGCTTTTTTTCCCTTGCGTTTTTCTCTTCTTCCCACGTTCTCTCTCTTCACTGCCTTCGTCCCCGCTCTATTTCACTTCAGCCTTTCACTCTTGCTTCCTTCCAATGAGGACGGAGCTGCGGGAGAAAGGGGGCTATAGAGGATCGCTGTGGAGAGCTGCTGCTGTGCTTTGACATCTGAGCTCTGTGGAAAACGATCTCAATACAATTCTGAAAAACGCGACTCTCCGAACGCCAGCCGAACAAGTCTCCACAGCCGAAGCGCTGTGTCTCTTTTCAGCTGGCGATAAACCTTTCTTCGATCTTTTGCGGACTTGTAAAACTGTTCCTGATCAGAATAAAAAACGCTCACGCTAATACACAAGCACCCGCGTCTCGCCAAAGCTGACAAATAAA